>NC_061514.1:3739750-3803369 GCF_022539505.1 Lolium rigidum | reverse complement strand
AACTAGTACACCTATACACCGACAAGTGTATTTGGTGTGTTGGGGACACAAGAGACTTCTTGCTTTGTGATTACAGGGGTTGCTTGAGAGGGATATCTTTGACCTCTTCCTCCCTGAGTTCGATAAACCTTGGGTAATCCACTTAAGGGAAACTTGCTACTGTTCTACAAACCTCTGCTCTTGGAGGCCCAACACTGTCTACAAGAATAGAAGCACCCGTAGACATCAATCTCCATCATCAACGGGCATGATCTCCATCATCATCAGCGTAGCGTCAAGGTCCATGGCGCCGTCTTCATGGTTGTTCACCGTGTGTATCAACTATTACAACTACTTTAAAATAATACTACAACATGAAATATAAAGACAACCATAAGGCTCCTGCCGGTTGCCACAATACAATAATGATCATCTCATACATATTCATCATCACATCATGGCCATATCACATCACCAAACCCTGCAAAAACAAGTTAGACGCCTCTAATTTGGTTTGCATATTTTACGTGGTTTAGGGTTTTCGAGTAAGATCCAATCTACCTACGAACATGAACCACAACGGTGATACTAGTGTTGTCAATAGAAAGAGTAAATTGAATCTTCACTATGGTGGGAGAGACAGACACCCGCAAAGCCACTTATGCAATACAAGTTGCATGTCGAGCGTGGAGCAAATCTCATGAACGCAGTCATGTAAAGTTAGCCCGGGCCGCTTCATCCCACCAACCCGCAAGATGCAAAGTACACTAACCAAAAACAACAAGAGCATCAACGCCCACAAAACCATTGTGTTCTACTCGTGCAACCAATCTATGCATAGACACGGCTCTGATACCACTGATGGGATTCGTAGCATAGAAAACAAAAAAATTCCTACCGCAAGAACGAAAACCAAGCCAAGATGCAATCTAGAAGATGGTAGCAACGGGAAGATCATGAGACTAACCCTCGAAGATTTCCAAAGCCTATGAGATTAGATCTCGTTGTTGCTGTAGTCGATCACTTGCCGCTTTCGAAAGCGCATAGAAGATCTTGACGGTGCCACAGTCGGGCAGCACCTTCGTACTCGGTCACACATTCGGTGTTGATGACGACGTCCTTCTCCCCGTTCCAGCGGGCAGCGGATGTAGTAGATCCTCCTCGGAATCCCGCCAGCACGACGGCGTGGTGACGGTGGTGGTGGAGATCTCCGGCAGGGCTTCGCCGTAAGCGCTGTGGGAGAAGATGGAGGAGGGGAGAGGCAAGGGTTTGGGAGAGGGAGGCCGGCCATGGGAGAGCCCTAGGTGGTGCGTCCAACTTGTGTGTTCTGCCCCCTCCCTCTCCTCCTCATTATATAGGTGGAACACCCAAGGGTTTGCCCAAAGATCTGAATAAGACCCCAATTCAAAAACTGCCATATGGATGAAACCTAGAGGGACAGGGACTCTCCCCTTCCCCCTTTCTTTGGCCGGTCAAGGAGGTGGAGTCCTCCATGGACTCCACCCTCCCACTTGGTTGGCTGGTTGGGTTTGGTGAAGTCCAACCGGGACTCCACCTTCCATGGTGATTTCATCCGGAAGGTTCTAGAACATTCTAACGCCTTCCATAAATGCACCAGATCATTTCCAAACTTGGAAAGTGACTTCCTATATATGAATCTTATTCTACGGACCATCCCGGACCTCCTCGTGATGTCTTGGATCCCATCCGAGACTCCGAACAAAATTCGAACTCCATTCCATATCTACTTAAAACGGCATCAAACCTTAAGTGTGTCACCCTACGGTTCGTGAACTATGTAGACATGGTTGAGACTCCTCTCTGACCAATAACCAATAGCGGGATCTGGAGATCCATAATGGCTCCCACACATTCAACGATAACTTAGTGATCGATTGAACCATTTACATACGATACTGATTCCCTTTGTCACGCGATACTTTACTTGTCCGAGGTTTGATCATCGGTATCTCTATACCTCGTTCAACCTCGTCTCCGACAAGTACTCTTTACTCGTATCGTGGTATGTCATCTCTTATGAACCATTCATATGCTTGCAAGCTAATCAGACGACATTCCACCGAGAGGGCCCAGAGTATATCTATCCGTCATCGGGATGGACAAATCCCACTCTTGATCCATATGCCTCAACTCATACTTTCCGAATACTTAATCCCACCTTTATAACCACCCATTTACGTAGTGACGTTTGATGTAATCAAAGTACCCTTCCGGTATAAGTGATTTACATGATCTCATGGTTGAAGGACTAGGTAACTATGTATCGAAAGCGAATAGCAAACTGAACTTAATGATGTGATCTTATGCTACGCTTAATTGGGTGTGTGTCCATTATATCATTCACCTAATGACATAACCTTGTTATTAATAACATCCAATGTTCATGATCACGAAACCATGATGATCTATTAATCAACAAGCTAGTTATACAAGAGGCTTACTAGGGACTCCTTGTTGTTTACATAACACACATGTATCAATGTTTCGATTAATACAATTATAGCATGGTATGCAAACATTTATCATAAACACAAAGATATATTATAATAACCATTTTATTATTGCCTCTTGGGCATATCTCCAACAGAACGCTTCACAGAGGGTAATGAAAATGGCAAGATGAAGGATTGAGTTGGGAGTCCATTGCCATAGTTGAATCTCATACACTCGAAGGAGGTGATGAAGAAATTTGTGAGCGGGGAGCAAAAGACCTCGGTACAAGAAGGATAAGAACATCACAGTAAAACCGGCAGGGGGATTGGGCTGTGAAGTCGCACCTGGAAGAATAAAGTTCCCCTCGTCGGAAGAAATTATTCCAAGGCTACGGGCCCTCTTCTCATCACACTTTGTAGTGGCAGAAGCCGGCCAATCGCAGGGGATAGGCACAGCCGTGGAGCTTGATGGCGCTGGCGGCGCCGGAGCTGGGGGAGGAGCATCTGACGCGCTTCTCCTCGACGGGTTTGGAGGAGTCTTGGCGGCGGCACCACTGCTCGCAGCACTAGTGGCGAGAGTGGGGTTCTTCTTTTTCACCATTATGAGATCTGAGGGAGATCTGGAAACAGCGGCGGTGGCGCAGTACTTGAAAGCAAAAAGGATGAATGAGGAAGAAAGAATGCAAGGATGAAGTGTGGAAAGGGGAGAGTTTACCCCGAGAGATTATAACGTAAAAGGAAGTCTGAGCATTTTGCGGGCACGTGTCATTTTTTCCAATTTATTAAGGAGATTTCTTCTCATCATCGATCGCGGAAATCGAGGAGTCACCTTGGTAACTGCACGCAAGTAGTGGTCATTTCTTAAACAGAACCGCGCAGAAGTAGGATGGGCCCGTCAGGTCACTGATGGCGTGCAATTACACACGTCCGTTGGGAACCCCAAGAGGAAGGTCTGATGCGTACAGCAGCAAGTTTTCCCTCAGTATGAAACCAAGGTTATCGAACCAGTAGGAGTCAAGGGCCACGTGAAGGTCGTTGGTGACGGAGTGTAGTGCGGCGCAACACCGAGGATTCCGGCGCCAACGTGGAACCTGCACAACACAATCACAATACTTTGCCCCAACGTAACAGTGAGGTTGTCAATCTCACCGGCTTGCTGAAAACAAAGGATTAAACGTATGGTGTGGAAAATGATATTTGCTTGTAGAAAATAGTAGAGAACAGAGTTTGCAGTAGATTGTATTCAGATGTAAAAGAATGGACCGGGGTCCACAGTTCACTAGTGGTTTCTCTCCGATAAGAAATAGCATGTTGGGTGAACAAATTACAGTTGGGCAATTGACAAATAGAGATGCATACATATCATGATAATTACTATGAGATTTAATCAGGGCATTACGAAAAAGTACATAGACCGCTATCCAGCATGCATCTATGCCTAAAAAGTCCACCTTCGGGTTAGCATCCGCACCCCCTCCAGTATTAAGTTGCAAACAATAGACAATTGCATTAAGTATGGTGCGTAATGTCATCAACACAAATATCCTTAGACAAAGCATTGATGTTTTATCCCTAGTGGCAACAGCACATCCACAACCTTAGAACTTTCCGTCACCTGTCCCGCATTCAATGGAGGCATGAACCCACTATCGAGCATAAATACTCCCTCTTGGAGTCACAAGTATCAACTTGGCTGAGCCTCTACTAGCAACCGAGAGCATGCAAGAACATAAACAACATATATATGATAGATTGATAATCAACTTGACATAGTATTCAATATTCATCGGATCCCAACAAACACAACATGTAGCATTACAAATAGATGATCTTGATCATGATAGGCAGCTCACAAGATCTAACATGATAGCACAATGAGGAGAAGACAACCATCTAGCTACTGCTATGGACCCATAGTCCAAGGATGAACTACACACGCATCAATCCGGAGGCGGGCATGATGATGTAGAGCCCTCCGGTGATGATTCCCCTCTCCGGCAGGGTGCCGGAGGCGATCTCCTGAATCCCCCGAGATGGGATTGGCGGCGGCGTCTCTGGAAGTATTTCCGTATCGTGGCTCTCTGTAATAGGGTTTTCGCGACGGAAGGTTTAAGTAGGCGGAAGGGCAGCATCGGTGGAGGCACGAGGGCCCCACACCATAGGGCGGCGCGGGCCCCACCCAGGCCGCGCGGCCCTGTGGTGTCGGTGCCTCGTTGCCCCACCTCGTATCCTCTTCGGTCTTCTGGAAGCTCCGTGGAAACATAAGACCCTGGGCGTTGATTTCGTCCAATTCCGAGAATATTTCCTTTGTAGGATTTCTGAAACCAAAAACAGCAGAAAACAACAACTGGCTCTTCGTCATCTTGTTAATAGGTTAGTGCCGGAAAATGCATAATAATGATGTAAAGTATGTATAAAACATGTGGGTATTGTCATAAAAGTAGCATGGAACATAAGAAATTATGGATACGTTTGAGACGTATCAACCATCCCCAAGCTTAGTTCCTACTCGCCCTCGAGTAGGTAAATGATAACAAGGATAATTTCTGAAGTGACATGCTATCATAATCTTGATCAATACTATTGTAAAGCATATGAAATGAATGAAGTGATTCGAAGCAATGGTAAAGACAATGATTAAAGAACTGAATCATATAGCTAAGACTTTTCATGAATAGTGCTTTCAAGACAAGCATCGATAAGACTTGCATAGGAGTTAACTCATAAGGCAATAAATTCTTAGTAGAGAGTTTTGAAGCAACACAAAGGAAGATATAAGTTTCAGCAGTTGCTTTCAACTTCAACATGTATATCTCATGGATAATTGTCAACACAAAGTAATATGATGAATGCGAATAAGCAAGTATGTAGGAATCAATGCACACAGTTGACACAAGTGTTTGCTTCTAAGATAGAAAGAAGTAGGTAAACTGACTCAACATAAAGTAAAAGAAAGGCCCTTCGCAGAAGGAAGCAGGGATTAAATCATGTGCTAGAGCTTTTCAAGTTTTGAAATCATATAGAGAGCATAAAAGTAAAGTTTTGAGAGGTGTTTGTTGTTGTCAACGAATGGTAGTGGGTACTCTAACTACCTTATCAACCAGAGTTTCAAGAGCGGCTCCCATGAAGGACGTTATTTCTACCAGCCAGGTAGATCATCCCGCTTCTCTTCTGTTTACACATGTATTTTATTATTTATAGATGACACTCCTCCCAACCTTTTCTTTCTCAAGCCATGGCTAACCGAATCCTCGGGTGCCTTCCAACATTCTCATACCATGGAGGAGTGTCTTTTTTTCTTTTTTCTTTTTGCAAAATTAAGTTGCTCACTGATTGATCAGGGCAAAGCATGTGAAGAGAATCATTAATGCAAGTTAATTAATTGGGACTGGGAACCCCATTGCCAGCTCTTTTTGCAAAATTATTGGATAAGAGGATGAGCCACTAGTCCATTGGTGAAAGTCTGTCAGAAGTAAATGACAAGATCGAAAGATAAAACACCGCATACTTCCTCATGAGCTATGAAACATTGACACAAATAAGATATAATAACTTTTGAATTGTTTAAAGGTAGCACATGAAGTATTTACTTGGAATGGCAGAAAAATACCACATAGTAGGTAGGTATGGTGGACACAAATGGCATAGGTTTTGGTTCAAGGTTTTGGATGCACGAGAAGTATTTCCTCTCAGTACAAGGCTTTGGCTAGCAAGGTTGTTTGAAGCAAACACAAGTATGAACCGGTACAGACAAAACTTACATAAGAACATATTGCAAGCATTATAAGACTCTACACTTGTCTTCCTTGTTGTTCAAACACTTCACCAGAAAATATCTAGACCTTAGAGAGACCAATCATGCAAACCAAATTTCAACAAGCTCTATGTAGTTCTTCATTAATAGGTGCAAAGTAGATGATGCAAGAGCTTAAGCATGATCTATTTGAGCACAACAATTGCCAAGTATCAAATTATTCAAGACAATATACCAATTACCACATGAAGCATTTTCTGTTTCCAACCATATAACAATGAACGAAGCAGTTTCAACCTTCGCCCAGAACATTAAAAGTAAAGCTAAGAACACCAGTGTTCATATCAAACAGCGGAGCGTGTCTTTCTCCCACACAAAGAATGCTAGGATCCGAGTTTATTCAAACAAAAAACAAAAATAAAAGCAAACAGACGCTCCAAGTAAAGTGCATAAGATGTGATCGAATAAAAATATAGTTTCACTAGAGGTGACTCGATAAGTTGTCGATGAAGAAGGGGATGTCTTGGGCATCCCCAAGCTTAGATGCTTGAGTCTTCTTGAAATATGCAGGGATGAACCACGGGGGCATCCCCAAGCTTAGACTTTTCACTCTTCTTGATCATATTGTATCATCCTCCTCTCTTGATCCTTGAAAACTTCCTCCACACCAAACTAAAAACAAACTCATTAGAGGGTTAGTGCATAATAAAAAAATTCACATATTCAGAGGTGAAATAATCATTCTTAACACTTCTGGACATTGCACAAAGCTACTGAAAGTTAATGGAACAAAGAAATCCATCAAACATAGCAAAACAGGCAATGCGAAATAAAAGGCAGAATCTGTCAAAACAGAACAGTCCGTAAAGACGAATTTTTCTGGGGCACTTAGCTTGCTCAGATGAAAAAGCTCAAATTGAATGAAAGTTGCGTACATATCTGAGGATCACGCACGTAAATTGGCAGAATTTTCTGAGTTACCTATAGACGGGGCTGCTCAATTTCGTGACAGTAAGAAATCTGTTTCTGCGCAGTAATCCAAATCTAGTATCAACCCTACTATCAAAGACTACTTGGCACAACAATGCAATAAAATAAAGATAAGGAGAGGTTTCTACAGTAGTAACAACTTCCAAGACTCAAATATAAAACAAAAGTGCAGAAGTAAAATAATGGGTTGTCTCCCATAAGCGCTTTTCTTTAACGCCTTTCAGCTAGGCGCAGAAAGTGTGAATCAAGTATTATCGAGAGATGAAGCATTGATACGTCTCAAACGTATCTATAATTTCTTATGTTCCATGCTTGTTTTATGACAATAGCTACATGTTTTGTTCACACTTTATATCGTTTTTATGCATTTTCCGGAACTAACCTATTAACGAGATGCCGAAGTGCCAATTCATGTTTTCTGCTGTTTTTGGTTTCAGAAATCCTAGTAAGGAAATATTCTCGGAATTGGACGAAATCAACGCCCAGGACCTTATTTTTCCCGGAAGCTTCCAGAGAGTCAGAGAGGCACCAGAGGGGAGCCCTGGGGGGCCCCACCCCATAGGGCGGGGCGGCCTGGACCCTGGGCGCGCCAGCCTATGGGGGGCCACCCCTGGCTCCTCCGAGGCCGCCTCTTCGCCTATATAAAGTCTCCGTCGCAAAAACCCTAAACGGAAAAACCACGATACGAGAAAAGTTCCAGAGCCGCCGCCATCGCGAAGCCAAGATTCGGGGGACAGGAGTCTCTGTTCCGGCACGCCGCTGGGACGGGGAAGTGCCCCCGGAAGGCATCTCCATCGACACCACCGCCATCTTCATCGTCGTTGCTGTCTCCCATGATGAGGAGGGAGTAGTTCTCCACCGGGGCTGAGGGCTCTACCGGTAGCTATGTGGTTAATCTCTCTCTCTGTACCCCAATACAATGATCTCATGAATTGCTTTGCATGATTGAGATCCATATGATGAGCTTTGTATCGCTATTAGTCTATGTGCTACTCTTGTGATGTTATTAAAGTAGTCTATTCCTCCTTCACGGTGTAATGGTGACGAGTGTGTGCATCGTGTAGTTCTTGGCGTAGGTTATGATCATAATCTCTTGTAGGTTATGGAGTTAATTATTACTATGATAGTATTGATGTGATTTATTCCCCCTTCATAGTGTAAAGGTGACAGTGTGTATGCTATGTTAGTACTCGGTTTAAATTGCAAAGATCTATTATGCTCTAAGGTTACTTAAACATGAATATCGAATGTTGTGGAGCTTGTTAACTCCGACATTGAGGTGCTCTAGTAGCCCTACGCAACGAATGGTGTTCATTATCAAACAAGAGTATATGTAGCACAAAGGAAGAGAATTTATTTATTTATGTGATCAATGTTGAGAGTGTCCACTAGTGAAAGTAGGATCCCTAGGCCTTGTTTCCAATATCGCAAACACCGCTTGTTCTATCGTTCTGCTGCATGTTTACTTCCCGCAATATTACCACCATCAACCGCACGCCTGACAAGCTATTTTCTGGCGCTCGTTACTCTTGCTCATATTCATTCATACCACTTGTATTTCACTATCTCTTCGCCGAACTAGTGCACCTATACATCCGACAAGTGTATTGGGTGTGTTGGGGACACAAGAGACTTCTTGTATCGTGATTGCAGGGGTTGCTTGAGAGGAATATCTTTGACCTCTTCCTCCACGAGTTCGATAAACCTTGGGTGATCCACTTAAGGGAAACTTGTTGCTGTTCTACAAACCTCTGCTCTTGGAGGCCCAACACTGTCTACAAGAATAGAAGCACATGTAGACATCAAGCACTTTTCTGGCGCCGTTGCCGTGGAGGAAAGGTAAAAGGCACTCACACTCCGGTCCCAGGTAACTAAGTTATTTTCTGTTGCCGTTGTAAGTGCTCGAAGCTATTTCCTTTAGATCCTGCAATTGCATCTTTTTGTTTCTTGTTCACTAGTTAGGCATAATGGAAAGTAACATTGAGCTTTTTAATCTTTTCCCTGAGATAGAATTGTTTGCTGCGAAAATTAAAAAACCTATGGAATCTTGTTTGCATGCTAGTAGCAATGACATTAGTATGAACGCTTTGAACACCATTGTTGCTAATGATATGGAAAATTCTAAGCTTGGGGAAGCTGGTTTTGATGAGCATGATATTTTTAGTCCCCCAAGCATTGAGGAGAAAATTTTCTTTGATGATACTTTTCCTCCTATTTATGATGATTATAATGATAGTGGTCTTTTGGTGCCGCCTACTATGGAGAGTAAATTTTATTATGACTATAATATGCCTCCTACACTTGATGAGAATAATAATGATAGCTACTTTGTTGAATTTGCTCCCACTACAACTAATAAAATTGATTATGCTTATGTGGAGAGTAATAATTTTATGCATGTGGCTCATGACAAGAATGTTTCATTTGATACTTATATTGTTGAGTTTGTTCATGATGCTACTGAAAGTTATGATGAGAGAGGGAAACATGGTTATATGCATCTTAATAATATTAAGTTTCCCCTCTTTGTGTTGAGAATCTTGAAGTTGCGCTTGTATTGCTTTTCTATGCTTGTTGCATTATGCTTACATGACTTGTTTATTTACAAGATTCCTTTTCATAGGAAGTGGGTTAGGCTTAAATTTGTTTCATACTTGCTTTATGATGCTCTCTTTTGCTTCAACTCTTATTTCTTGCGAGTGCATCATTAAAATTGCTGAGCCCATCTTAATGGCTATAAAGAAAACACTTCTTGGGAGATAACCCATGTGTTTATTTTACTACAGCACTTTTGTTTTATATTTGTGTCTTGGAAGTTGTTACTACTGTAGTAACCTCTCCTTATCTTATTTTATTGCATTGTTGTGCCAAGTAAAGTCTTTGATAGTAGAGTTGATACTAGATTTGGATTACTGCGTGAAACAGATTTCTGTCTGTCACGAATTTGGGCAGGGTTCTCTGTAGGTAACTCAGAAAAATCTGCAAATTTACGCGCGTGATCCTCAGATATGTACGCAACTTTCATTCAATTTGAGCTTTTTCATCTGAGCAAGTTAAGTGCCTCTGGAAAATTCGTCTTTACGGACTGTTCTGTTTTGACAGATTCTGCCTTTTATTTTGCATTGCCTCTTTTGCTATGTTGAATGGATTTCTTTGTTCAATTAACTTTCAGAAGCTTTGGGCAATGTCCAGAAGTGTTAAGAATGATTGTGTTACCTCTGAACATGTGAATTTTTGATTATGCACTAACCCTCTAATGAGATTGTTTTGAGTTTGGTGTGGAGGAAGTTTTCAAGGGTCAAGAGAGGAGGATGATATACTATGATCAAGAAGAGTGAAAGGTCTAAGCTTGGGGATGCCCCCGTGGTTCATCCCTGCATATTTCAAGAAGACTCAAGCATCTAAGCTTGGGTATGCCCAAGGCATCCCCTTCTTCATCGATAATTTATCAGGTTTCTTCTCTTGAAACTATATTTTTATTCGGTCACATCTTATGTACTTTACTTGGAGCGTCTGTTTGTTTTTGTTTTGTTTGAATAAGTTCATCCTTATGTGGGAGAGAGACACGCTCCGCTCGTTCATATGAACACATGTGTTCTTAGCTTTTAATGTTCATGGCGAAGGTTGAAACTGCTTCGTTCATTGTTATTTGGTCGGTTCAGGAAATGTTGCATGTGGTAGTGGTATAATGAAACACTTGCATAATATTGTAGATCATTGAGCTTTGATAACTTGATTCTTTGCAAACATTTTGAGGTATTTAGATGGTAAAGCTTGCTGTTTGAATAAGATAAAATTAGTAGTGGATTGTTGTCTTTAAGCTTGTGTCGTACTACAAACTTTATTTAAATAGTTGAAGGTGTAGTTGGACTTGATAGCTTTCCATGTCTAAGAGTTCATCGTAATAACTAAGTTGTGCTGAAGGTCAGTGAAATTTTAATCATGCTCTTAATGTTGAACCTGCTAGATGTTTGCAATAAGCTTGTGAGTTCTTTTTGACTAATGTTAAGCTACAGTTTTTGGCACTTCCAACATCCATATTTGCTAGCCTCTTCGGTACTGTGCATTGCCTTTTGCTCACATTGAGAATTGTGCATACTTCGCCGGTACATCCAAACCCGTGGGAGGACTTTCTCTTGTTCTCCTACACATAAGCCCATACATCTCCTCAAAACAGCCACCATACCTACCTACCACAGCATTTCCATAGCTGTTCCGAGATATATTGCCATGCAACTTCCATTTTACATTACATGCCATGTTGTCATTTATCATTTGTATATTGCTTTGCATGATTCTATACAGCTGATGTGTGGTTTACCCATGTTACGCTAGATCATTGCACATCCTGCTACATTGGCAGAGGCATACAGTTTCATACATCATGTTTTATTCATTATGAGTTATTTGTACCAAAAAGTGTGCTGTCATCTTAGGATGTTGCCCCTAAAAGTGAAAAGAGCCATGGAGGCCATCAAAAAGAAAAAGAGAAAAAGAAAAGAAAGAAAAAAATAGAAAAGAAAAAGAAAAAGAAAAAAAGAGAATAAAGAAAAAGGGGGTAGCATTACTATCTTTTATCCACACTTGTGCTCATGTTTTAGCACCTGCATATTCATAGTCATCATTTGTGCTCATGTTTAGCACCTACACTCCATATGAGAGAGTTTTCATGTTTTACTAGTATAACTATGTGGGGAATTTACACTATAGAACTTGAGTTGTATATTCCAATGATGAGCCTCCTCAAAAGTGCTCTAGGTCTTCGTGAGCAACCAAGTTGGATGCACCCCCACTAGTTCCATTGGAGAGCTTTCATACACATATAGCTCTATGTGCATCCGTTGCATGGCAATCACTACTCCTTGCATAGCTTCGATTATAAGACTTCCTCTTGTCTAATAATCACTTATAGCTTTGTAAGACTTTCTTCTATTTGGCCTTCCAAACCCCCATTAACGTTCTTTATGCCATAACATCCTGGTGCTAATACCAAATGCTTGCGCTCACCGGTTGAGTAGACTTCGAAACAGCTTGATTCATGACGTTCATGTTTATGTTTACTTGACTGAATCCTTCTTATGTTGTGAAAATTTACTTGATGCTTGGAATGAAGGATAGAACTTCTAAGCTGAATACTTAACACATATTTAATGAACTTTGTACGGTTTCATGTCTTTGAAGCAATAGTTCATGAAAACTTCTAGCTTGTTTAACTCTTGCATTATCATCTCTTATATCAATATAGACATTTGCTTTGAGTGATTTGATCTCAATTCACATGCTTTACATCACTATTGGATCAAGATTATGTTGGTAGCATGTCACTTCAGGAATTATCCTTGTTATCGTTTACCTACTCGAGGGCGAGTAGGAACTAAGCTTGGGGATGCTTGATACGTCTCAAATTTATCTATAATTTCTTATGTTCCATGCTTGTTTTATGACAATACCTACATGTTTTGTTCACACTTTATATCGTTTTTATGCATTTTCCGGAACTAACCTATTAACGAGATGCCGAAGTGCCAGTTCCTGTTTTCTGCTGTTTTTGGTTTCAGAAATCCTAGTAAGGATATATTCTCGGAATTGGACGAAATCAACGCCCAGGACCTTATTTTTCCCGGAAGCTTCCAGAGAGTCAGAGAGGCACCAGAGGGGAGCCCTGGGGGCCCCACCCCACAGGGCGGCGCGGCCTGGACCCTGGGCACGCTAGCCTATGGGGGGCCACCCCCTGGCTCCTCCGAGGCCGCCTCTTCGCCTATATAAAGTCTCCGTCGTGAAAACCCTAAACGGAAAAACCACGATACGAGAAAAGTTCCAGAGCCGCCGCCATCGCGAAGCCAAGATTTGGGGGACAGGAGTCTCTGTTCCGGCACGCCGCCGGGACGGGGAAGTGCCCCCAGAAGGCATCTCCATCGACACCACCGCCATCTTCATCGCCGCTGCTGTCTCCCATGATGAGGAGGGATTAGTTCTCCACCGGGGCTGAGGGCTCTACCGGTAGCTATGTGGTTAATCTCTCTCTCTCGTACCCCAATACAATGATCTCATGAATTGCTTTGCATGATTGAGATCCATATGATGAGCTTTGTATCGCTATTAGTCTATGTGCTACTCTTGTGATGTTATTAAAGTAGTCTATTCCTCCTTCACGGTGTAATGGTGACGAGTGTGTGCATCGTGTAGTTCTTGGCGTAGGTTATGATCATAATCTCTTGTAGGTTATGGAGTTAATTATTACTATGATAGTATTGATGTGATTTATTCCCCCTTCATAGTGTAAAGGTGACAGTGTGTATGCTATGTTAGTACTCGGTTTAAATTGCAAAGATCTATTATGCTCTAAGGTTACTTAAACATGAATATCGAATGTTGTGGAGCTTGTTAACTCCGGCATTGAGGTGCTCTAGTAGCCCTACGCAACGAATGGTGTTCATTATCAAACAAGAGTATATGTAGCACAAAGGAAGAGAACTTATTTATTTATGTGATCAATGTTGAGAGTGTCCACTAGTGAAAGTAGGATCCCTAGGCCTTGTTTCCAATACTGCAAACACCGCTTGTTCACTGTTCTGCTGCATGTTTACTTCCTGCAATATTACCACCATCAACTGCACGCCAGCAAGCTATTTTCTGGCGCCGTTACTACTGCTCATATTCATTCATACCACTTGTATTTCACTATCTCTTCGCCGAACTAGTGCACCTATACATCTGACAAGTGTATTGGGTGTGTTGGGGACACAAGAGAATTCTTGTATCGTGATTGCAGGGTTGCTTGAGAGGAATATCTTTGACCTCTTCCTCCCTGAGTTCGATAAACCTTGGGTGATCCACTTAAGGGAAACTTGCTGCTGTTCTACAAACCTCTGCTCTTGGAGGCCCAACACTGTCTACAAGAATAGAAGCACACGTAGACATCAAGCATCAACATCATAATTTGTTCTAATAATAGAATCAAAAGGCAACTTCATTCTCTTTCTAGGGAAGTGTTCCATACCTTTCTTGAGAGGAAATTGATACTTAATATTCCCTTCCTTCATATCAATAATAGCACCAACAGTTCGAAGAAAAGGTCTTCCCAAAATAATGGGACAAGATGCATTGCATTCAATATCCAAGACAACAAAATCAACGGGGACAAGGTTATTGTTAACCGTAATGCGAACATTATCAATCCTCCCCAAAGGTTTCTTTATAGAATGATCAGCAAGATTAACATCCAAATAACAATTTTTCAATGGTGGCAAGTCAAGCATATCATAGAGTTTCTTAGGCATAACAGAAATACTTGCACCAAGATCACATAAAGCATTACAATCAAAATCATTGACTTTCATCTTAATGATGGGCTCCCAACCATCTTCCAACTTCCTAGGAATAGAAGCTTCAAGTTTTAATTTCTCTTCTCTAGCTTTAATGAGAGCATTTGTAATATGTTTTGTAAAGGCTAAATTTATAGCACTAGCATTAGGACTTCTAGCAAGTTTTTGTAAGAACTTTATAACTTCAGAGATATGACAATCATCAAAATCTAAACCATTATGATCTACAGCAATGGGATCATTGTCCCCAATATTTTGAAAAATTTCAGCAGTTTTATCACAAACAGTTTCAGCAGTTTTAGCAGTTTCAGCCAGTTTTGTACGCTTTGCATTAGGAGTAGAAACATTGCCAACACCAATTATTTTACCATTGATAGTAGGAGGTGTAGCAACATGTGAGGCATCAACATTACTAGTGGTGGTAATAGTCCAAACTTTAGCTACATTATTCTCTTTAGCAAGTTTTTCGTTTTCTTCTCTTTCCCACCTAGCATGCAATTCAGCCATCAATCTAATATTTTCATTAATACGAACTTGGATAGCGTTTGCTGTAGCAAATTACTTAATATCTTTAGTTTCATTAGGCATAACTTTCAATTTTAAAAGATCAACATCAGCAGCAATACTATCAACCTTAGAAGCAAGAATATCAATTTTACCAACCATTCTCCAACAGATTTGTTAAAAGCAGTTTGTGTACTAATAAATTCTTTAAGCATGGCTTCAAGACCAGAGGGTGTACTTCTATTATTGTTGTAAGAATTACCATAAGAATTACCATAACCATTACCATTATTAGAAGGATATGGCCTATAGTTGTTACCAGAATTATTCCTATAAGCATTGTTGTTGAAATTATTATTCTTAATGAAATTCACATCAACATTCTCTTCTTGAGCAACCAATGAAGCTAAAGGAACATTATTAGGATCAACATTAGATCTACCATTCACAAGCATAGACATAATCACATCAATCTTATCACTCAAGGAGGAGGTTTCTTCAACAGAATTTACCTTCTTACCTTGTGGAGCCCTTTCCGTGTGCCATTCAGAGTAATTTATCATCATATCATCAAGAAGTTTTGTTGCGGCACCTAGGGTGATGGACATAAAAGTACCTCCAGCAGCTGAATCCAATAGGTTCCGTGAAGAAAAATTCAGTCCTGCATAAAAGGTTTGGATGATCATCCAAGTAGTTAGTCCATGGGTAGGGCAATTCTTTACCAAAGATTTCATTCTTTCCCATGCTTGGGCAACATGTTCATTATCCAATTGCTTAAAATTCATTATGCTACTTCTCAAAGATATAATTTTAGCAGGAGGATAATATCTACCAATGAAAGCATCTTTACATTTAGTCCATGAATTAATACTATTCTTAGGCAAAGATAGCAACCAATCTTTAGCTCTTCCTCTTAATGAGAAAGGAAACAATTTCAGTTTTATAATATCACCATCTACATCCTTATACTTTTGCATTTCACAAAGTTCAACAAAATTATTAAGATGGGCAGCAGCATCATCATAACTAACACTAGAAAATTGTTCTCTCATAACAAGATTCAGTAAAGCAGGTTTAATTTCATAGAATTTTGCTGTAGTAGCAGGTGGAGCAATAAGAGTGCATATAAAATCATTATTATTGGTGCTAGTGAAGTCACACAACTTAGTGTTTTCAGGAGTATTCATTTTAACAATAGTAAATAAAGCAAACTAAATAAAGTAAAGTAAAACAAGTAACTATTTTTTTTGTATTTTTGGTATAGAGAAGCAAACAAAGCATAAAATAAAGTAAAGTAAAGCAAGACAATAACAAAGTAAAGAGATTGGATGTGAGAGACTCCCCTTGCAGCGTGTCTTGATCTCCCCGACAACGGCGCCAGAAAAAGAGCTTGATGGCTTGCAATTACACACGTCCGTTGGGAACCCCAAGAGGAAGGTGTGATGCGTACAGCAGCAAGTTTTCCTCGCATGAAACCAAGGTTATCGAACCAAGAGGGAGTCAAGGGCCACGTGAAGGTCGTTGGTAACGGAGTGTAGTGCGGCGCAACACCAGGGATTCCGGCGCCAACGTGGAACCTGCACAACACAATCACAATACTTTGCCCCAACGTAACAGTGAGGTTGTCAATCTCACCGGCTTGCTGAAAACAAAAGATTAAACGTATGGTGTGGAAAATGATGTTTGCTTGTAGAAAACAGTAGAGAACAGAGTTTGCAGTAGATTGTATTCAGATGTAAAAGAATGGACCGGGGTCCACAGTTCACTAGTGGTGTCTCTCCGATAAGAAATAGCATGTTGGGTGAACAAATTACAGTTGGGCAATTGACAAATAGAGATGCATACATATCATGATAATTACTATGAGATTTAATCAGGGCATTACGACAAAGTACATAGACCGCTATCCAGCATGCATCTATGCCTAAAAAGTCCACCTTCGGGTTAGCATCCGCACCCCTCCAAGTATTAAGTTGCAAACAATGGACAATTGCATTAAGTAAGGTGCGTAATGTAATCAACACAAATATCCTTAGACAAAGCATTGATGTTTTATCCCTAGTGGCAACAAGCACATCCACAACCTTAGAACTTTCTGTCATTGTCCCGCATTCAATGGAGGCATGAACCCACTATCGAGCATAAATACTCCCTCTTGGAGTCACAAGTATCAACTTGGCCGAGCCTCTACTAGCAACGAAGAGCATGCAAGAACATAAACAACATATATATGATAGATTGATAATCAACTTGACATAGTATTCAATATTCATCGGATCCCAACAAACACAACATGTAGCATTACAAATAGATGATCTTGATCATGATAGGCAGCTCACAAGATCTAACATGATAGCACAATGAGGAGAAGACAACCATCTCGCTATCGCTATGGACCCATAGTCCAAGGATGAACTACTCACGCATCAATCCGGAGGCGGGCATGATGATGTAGAGCCCTCCGGTGATGATTCCCCTCTCCGGCAGGGTGCCGGAGGCGATCTCCTAAATCCCCCGAGATGGGATTGGCGGCGGCGGCATCTCTGGAAGTATTTTCGTATCGTGGCTCTCTGTAATAGGGTTTTCGCGACGGAAGGTTTAAGTAGGCGGAAGGGCAGCGTCGGTGGAGGCACGAGGGCCCCACACCATAGGGCGGCGCGGGCCCCACCCAGGCCGCGCGGCCCTGTGGTGTCGGCGCCTCGTCGCCCCACCTCGTATCCTCTTCGGTCTTCTGGAAGCTCCGTGGAAAAATAAGACCCTGGGCATTGATTTCGTCCAATTCCTAGAATATTTCCTTTGTAGGATTTCTGAAACCAAAAATAGCAGAAAACAGCAACTGGCTCTTCATCATCTTGTTAATAGGTTAGTGCCGGAAAATGCATAATAATGATGTAAACTATGTATAAAACATGTGGGTATTGTCATAAAAGTAGCATGGAACATAAGAAATTATGGATACGTTTGAGACGTATCAGTCACGTCCTGTCAGTCAGAACTACAACAGTAATTACGTCATCAGTGACGTTGTGAAGTCCTCTTGAAGTATCCGAGGAAAAAGTAAAAACTATCGGCTGGGCTGGCTTGAGTCTACGCACGGTTACAGGCATCCGCACCTAGACTCGGGGGCAACTCCCATCGGGAGCGCTTGACGCGCACCCGATAAATCTGGACTCGAAGACTATTTTGCAAAGAAGGGCATGGAAAGAATATCTGAAGAAAAGGTTGGAACGTTCGTATCGTTTGGCTCGAGTCTGGACCCGGTTGCAAGCACCCGTGCCCAGACTCGGGGGCTACTCCCATCGGGAGCGCCGATTGCGCACCCAACAAACTTTTTTGCCCTCCAGAATCGTGCTCGGGGACTAGATTCGGTGTAGAGTAGCGTTGTTTTGCTATCGGCAGTTAACCAGCAAAGCTGGGCACGTTACTCGAAATCCTTTACGCATTAAACTTTACTTGAAAAATTGAAGCCCCGATATAAACATATCGGATGACTTATGAAGACCTGAAAAAAGCTTCGGCAGAAGAAAATATTCGAGTGGTTCAACTTGAGTCTATGCACGGCTGCAAGCATCCGTACCTAGACTCGGGGGCTACTCCCATCGGGAGCGCTGGACGCGCACCCGATAGAAGGAGATGACGCTATTGCAAGAAGGACAAGATTTATCAAGGGAAAAGAACATTCGGTGGAGGCATGCTTTAGTCTCTACCCGAAATATCTTCGGCTAGACACTCGGGGGCTGCTGACGTGGGCATTACCCTTTGGGTAACTGTTATTGCCCTATCCCGAACGGCCCAGCTGGAGGCCCATGAAGACACTCGATGGCAACGTGGGCTACTACGTCGGTGCCGAAGAAGATTCCTTGAAGAACAAGACGAAGAGGCGAATCGAGACCTGGCTCCCTATATAAGGGTCAGGAGAGGGGCTGCCGAGGAACACACGCAATCTTAGCAATTTTAGCCACCGTAAGTCCAGAGCTAGGTCCCCATAGAACTTAGCCTCTCAACGAGATCACAGCCGCAACCTTCAGCACCCCATTGTAACCCAATATTCTCATAATCAAGATCAGACAGGCAGGACGTAAGGGTTTTACCTCATCGAGGACCCCGAACCTGGGTAAATCGTTTTCCCCGCTTGTTTGATAAGATGTCTCGTGTCAGCCTACAGGGTTTTCCATCTACCCTAAGCCCCATACGGACAGCATTGCCGAGGAGTACCCTCGACAACTGAAATTCATCCTTTTACCATCAAACAACATTTGACATTCAATCTCAATATCTAGTCTGGGTACCCAATATATAACACATCCAAACAGAAATATAGGCATTTGCTCTCAATATCAATATCCTAAGTATTGAACATTCAACTCAATACAATCACTACAGGAATGGACGCATACGCCGACGGCCAGCTGCCCTCGGCGTAGCCACGCCTGGCCCTCGGCGTAGGCTACGCCGACGACAGCCCTCGGTGTATGACGTCGGCGTTTAGGTCCCTCGGCATAGACAATATTGCCGTCGACGTAGCCCGGCCCTCGGCGTAGCACGCTACGCCGACGGCAAAACCGTCGGCATACAAATTTTAAAAATTTGAATTTTCATTTTTCCAAAAAAAAATTAAAAAAAAATCGAAAAAAAAATATTTTTTTATATGTCGAGGGCTTTGCCGTCGGCATAGAGTTTTAAAATTTTTAAAATTTTAATTTTTTTTACACCATTTTTTTCTTTTTTTTTACTTGTTTATCTTTCACCCATACACTTTTAACTCTAAGTACACTTAATCGTAGGTCAAATTACAATCATGGTTAAACTTCCTAGCCGGTCACCCATCATCACACTACTCCAACCTCAGCACGCTTAACTTCTTGGTTCCATCCGGATGAGCTTCCCTTAAAGAATTGACACCTTACTGATAATAATAGCATATCAACCCTATTAACCCTTGGACCGTGATGTCACAACTCTTTATTTTTGAATTCCAAAAAATTACTTAAGTAAACAACAATGAATATATAAGTAACAATGAATAATAATATTGAATTCAAATAACAATAAAATGATTTTATTTTTTGGTTTTTTTCTATTTAATATGGAATAATTAATATCTTTAAATTGAAAAATCGAAATTCCACAAATAATATGTCTAAATCGATCAGAAAAATGATAGGAATATAAATATAACATCCATATCATCATTTGAACCTAAAAATTAGAGTAATCCAAATATGACGTCCAGCTTGCCATCTGCCCAAAACGGCCCCTTCGGGAGATGCGAAATGGCCGTACCGGACGCGCTGGTGCACCGTTCGCCAACATGCTAAACGGAAAAAATTAGCACATAAAGTGATGTGTTATAGACCTAAAAACATTTTTCGTGGAATTTATTAAGCGACGGAAAGTGTACCCCTAGTTCAAATCCGGTCAGTTTTCAGCGGATTCGGCAGGACACCGCACGAAGCCGCAGGGATTTCCAGATAGCTAGCACGCACATATGGCATGTGATATGTGGTGCGTAGGCGGTGTCCTACCACTACGCGGAGGTCTCGCGCAATACTAAAATACGCCTCATGTAGCTGCTTCACAAAAAAAAAATCGTTTTGGCACCCCGAAAATGAAAAAATCATCGCCCATGGGTCGGATTGGAAATCCGCTACCGGGACCATGCCTTCCTTCCCAGGGACCACGCATGTGCCAAATATGGCCTCGTTCCGACAAACTATGCGGTGTCACAGGCCGTTTCCTACTCATTTGCCCTAAAAGCCATAGAACTCCGGACATGATAGCTCTGTTTGTGAAGGGTTTTCCAAAATAATTGTCGTATCCTAATACCAATTTTTGGAGTGGTTACTAGGACACATAAAATAACGTCATGCGGCTCCAAGGGATTTTCTAACTTAGTTTAAATTGCCATCCGGCCAAAACGGGCCCCCACGGAGATGCGGTATGGCCGTACCGGGCGCGCTGGTGCACCCGTTCACCATCGCGCTAAACGGAAAAAATTTAGCACATAAAGTGATGTGTCGTAGACCTAAAATCATTTTTCCCGGAATTTATTGAGCGACGGAAAGTGTACCCCTAGTTCAAATCCGGTCACTTTCCAGCGGATTCGGCGGGACACAGCAGGAAGCCGTAGGGATTCCCAGATAGCTAGCACGCACATATGGCATGTGATATGTGGTGCGGAGGCGGTGTCCTACTAGTACGCGGAGGTCTTGCGCAATACAAAAAATACGCCCCATGTAGCTGCTTCACAAAAAAAAATCCGTTTTGGCACCTCGAAAATGAAAAAACCATCGCCCATGGGTCGGATTGGAAATCCGCTCCCGGGGCCTTGCTTCCCATCCTAGGTACCACACATGTGCCAAATATGGCCTCGGTCCGACAAACTACGCGGTGTCACAGGCCGTTTCCTACTCATTTGCCCTAAAAGCCATAGAACTTCGGACGTGATAGCTCTGTTTGTGAAGGGTTTTTCAAAATAATTGTTGTATCCTAATTCCATTTTTTGGAGTGGTTACTAGGACACATAAAATGACGCCATGCGGCTCCAAGAGATTTTCTAACTTAGTTTAAATTGTCATCCGGCCAAAACGGGCCCCACGGAGATGCGGTACGGCCGTACCGGGCGCGCTGGTGCACCCGTTCACCATCGCGCTAAACGGAAAAAATTTAGCACATAAAGTGATGAGTTGTAGACCTATAGACATTTTTCCTGGAATTTATTGAGCGACGGA
This sequence comes from Lolium rigidum, assembly GCF_022539505.1. Taxonomy (NCBI): domain Eukaryota; kingdom Viridiplantae; phylum Streptophyta; class Magnoliopsida; order Poales; family Poaceae; genus Lolium; species Lolium rigidum. Next base: position 3,781,633 of record NC_061514.1, on the reverse strand, counting down.
AAGTGTACCCCTAGTTCAAATACGCTCACTTTTCAGCGGATTCGGCGGGACACAGCAGGAAGCCGCAGGGATTCCCAGATAGCTAGCACGCACATATGGCATGTGATATATGGTCCGGAGGCGGGGTCCTACTACTACGCGGAGGTCTCGCGCAATACAAAAATACGCCCTATGTAGCTGCTTCACAAAAAAAAACTCGTTTTGGCACCCCGAAAATAAAAAAACCATCGCCCATGGGTCAGATTGGAAATCCGCTCCCGGGGCCATGCCTTCCTTCCCAGGGACCACGCATGTGCCAAATATGGCCTCGGTCCGACAAACTATGCGGTGTCACAGGTCGTTTCCTACTCATTTGCCCTAAAAGCCATAGAACTCCGGACGTGATAGCTTTGTTTGTGAAGGGTTTTCCAAAATAATTGTTGTATCCTAATTCCAATTTTTGGAGTGGTTACTAGGACACATAAAATAACGTCATGCGGCTCCGCGGGATTTTCTGACTTCGTTTAAATCGCCCTCTGGCCAAAACGGGAACCCGATGACATATAAGAAAGTGTTTGAATTGTTACTATATTAACATGATATACATGATTCAAATATGCATGATTTTGACATAAATGGATAGAGGATGTTTTTCTGAACATTTTGATACCTTATACGCATTTTTCTGACATCATATGAATTAGTTATGATTTTTACAAAATTAGACAAATTTGACAAATAGTCTACGCCGAGGGTGGCCGTCGGCGTAGCCCTGTCTACGCCTTTAGGGCCAAACATATGCCGAGGGCTGCCCTCGGCGTAGACTTCGTTACGCCGACGGGAACGATACGCCGAGGGTGAGACTCGCTGGCTGGCCGTGCCGGGCCATACGCCGACGGCCCCGACATTTGGCCGTCGGCGTATGCCACGGCCCTCGGCATACGTCGCCATTCCTGTAGTGAATACCTACCCCCAATGCAAACATCCAAACCAACCGTAAGGTTTTTTAGGAGCGTCTCGGCACGACTACTCGCCTCCACTCGACTACTTCCTTGTCGATCGTACGTCTACTTCCTCTACGGATCCGGCGACATCAACTTCACCAACATGGGTGACAACGATGCTGCTGAGTTTGAGTTTAGATATGTTAAATGTGTCTTTTTAATCGTATGTGATTAGATTTGCTTTTGCATTTATATTGTAATTTCATTAGTTAAACTCCGCTAAAAAATCTTAATATTCCAACGGTAACATCACATATCGTTTAACAAATTTGCTATATCTTGTCGATCGAGATTTGCATGGCAAAAAGTGCATTTGCACTTTTCTGCAAGAAAATAACAACTAGACCAATTTGCACTTTTTGTGAACTACAGTTATACTTTTCTCAGGAGACTAAGACCGAAGAAAATCTCAGAAAACCCATATTTTAATGTAATAATACATAGAGATCGAACGACAACAAATCAACATCGTCATAGGTTCTGTACATGTATCAAACTAACGATATATCAACTACAAGTCCGGAGGGTAAAGCCAGATCCCAAGATTGTTACCTCCCGTCACGTAGTATCCTGTCCTCTCAACACCATCGCCGATATTTTGGTCTTTCTTGTGATACATGTGTTCGTGTTCGGCTATTGTCACAGAGTACACGGCATCATCGGGCAACTCGGTTGTAGGTGAATGTATATGTTTAATGTAGTAGATATGGTTTCTCTCCAAACCATAGTGTTGGTCTACTGCCACGTGCACCGCCTTAGACCAAAACGGCCCCAAGAACAAGGCATAGTCACCAAAACTCGTCACCTCTTCCCATTTATACTTGTAAGCCTCAACACTATTGGTGTCAACAAGTGTGAAGATCTTGAAGAAAGGCTCATGGCAGGGCAACCACCTGGCCCGTATCGCCATGGATGGCTTGCCATGTAGCTCGAACAGGTGGCAGCTGTACGCCGTGGGGTCGTCCTCGCAAGTGGGACCGTCACGGCTTTGGACGGCCAGTCGGTGGCTTGATCTGATGACCGGAGTGCCATCTTCCTCCATGTCGATTTTAAACTTGACCAGCACCTCGCCAGGATTCAGGACGCCATACAACTCGCCGTTGCAGAACGCGATGTCAATGAGCAACATCTTTGTGGGCGTGTGTTCCTTATATGCGGTCCAGCTCCTCCCGCCGCCACCAATTTTGCACAGCCCAATTTCGACATCCCCCCACTTAGCGATAGAGGCGAGGATGCAGCCGCTAGAGGTAGGGTCTCCAGAGAAGATGATCTTCCTTGGCACGATGTAATATAGACTCTGCGAGCATATCGGGGCGAGTGCCACCTCAGCGCCGGAGAAGAGATTCATGATGACGAGCTTGCAGCGTTCGACCGCGGCGACCCAGCCACCGTCGTGCGAGCCGACGAACCGCATGTTCTCCGCCCTCTCCGGTACGCGCACGACGTAGCCGTCCACGGGGCCGCACAGTCGCTTCGGCCCGCTGAGTTGGACCCACTTATACACGAGCAGCAGCGGGACGGCTGGCGGCGCCGGCAGCCGCGACGAGGCGGCGCGCCACGCCTTGCAGACGGCGGCGAGGCGCACGCGAGCCCAGGGGGAGGCGAGCCTGACGCGGACTATGCCCAGGAGTTCGTCGGGGAGGTCAGACCACCGCGCCGATGACGGCGACGACTCGGTGCTGCCGTTCATGTCGGTTGTCCACATGTCGCACTCGTGTCTCCAACTCTCGATCGTTTCCAGGGACGATCCTGTTGACGCAGCCCGGCCCCGATCTTCCGACGCGGCAATGGCCACGTCCAAAGCTACCTCGACTAGCAAAATTGATCGACTCCAGCTATCTCGACCAGGGTCGGCTTTCTTTGTATTGCTTTGAAGTTTGAACTGATATATGGCCGACCGCGACCAGAGAACGGACTCTGAATTTAAACGTGCTACTTATTTAGGAGATTAACTGGTTAACCTGTACTGATCCGTGTAGTACACTAGTACTCCACGTTTTCTGTTATTTCGTACGCTGAGTCTCCAGGCCCCTGTGAGTATCTCGTGTCGGACACCAACTCAGTTGTAGCAGACTAGCAGCAGGAACAACGAAAACCGAAATATTGGTAGCTAGCTGCAACGTACGATAGCCCGGCCAAACATGGCTCTCCTTTTGGCATATAGCAGTAAGTTGAGAGAGTGACAACTGACTATACAAAACAATTCTGAGGTTTAACTTTCTTCACACTTGCTGCAGGTTGATGAAGGGCATTTTTAAAATTTTATACTACTCCGTACTAATTTTAGTTAAGGTTTATTATGTTCTGCCGCACAGTTTTGCAATCCCAAAAAAGTTATTCGGTGGCCCTTATACACGTTTTAAGAGGCCAAAATTTACGGGATCTATTAGAGATCACTATACCACGGTAGTTATTTAGAGGCACATGCTTAAGGGCACATCTTTTTTATGCCCTCAAAAGTTGCAAATAAGGGCATATTTTTAAGTGCCCTAATAGGACATACCAATTAGGGCACATTTTAGATGTACCCTCAAAGATATACCTTTAATGGCACATTTCGATGTGCCCTAAATGATATTACCTATGAGGGCACAAATTCATGTGCCCTAAATGGCTATGGGGGGCATATATCCAATGTGTTTTCCTAGGTATACCTATGATGGCACATATCCAATGTGCCGTAATAGCAACTTATGAGGGCATAAATCCATGTGCCCTAATAGCTATAAGGGCATAAATCCATGTGCCCTAATAGCTATAAGGGCATAAATCCATGTGCCCTAGTAGGTATGAGGACACATTTTTTATGTGTCTAAAAATGTAACGCCCCGAAAAAACTCTATCATTTGATTTTTCTTCACCGCTCATTTTTTCGTGTAGTTCCGAAAAAAATCATCAGCATCATGCTTTTTTGTCCGCAAAATTATTTTATTAAAACTTTATTTTTATTGCCAAAATTATTCCCTCCTTTTCATCCCAAAATTAAATCCACATTTTCAAGTATTTTTCTAGTATCAAAATTATTTTAAAATGGTTTAAAAGAAACATGGAAATAATAAAGACCAAGCCAATCGACCAGGCCAAGTAGCCTAGTCGGCAGCCCAGCCGGAGCTGCTCCACGGCCCAATCTAGCCCGCCCGAAAACCCTAGCTTCCAACCAACACCTCCACCTAGCGTTTTTCCTCTCCCAACCCCGCCGCTGATCCATTGCACAGAAATCCCTCGCCTTGCCACGACCATCTCGTCCCCGAGCCGCTCGCTACCGAGCTGACCCCGTCGCTTCCCCGGCTCTCCTTCGGCCGCCGTCCATCCTCCCCCGACACAGTGCGCACCGCACTCCACCTCGACCCACGCCGCCTCCTGCCTCCCACAAGCTCAGTATTCGATTTGGTTCTCTCAATGTAAAAGAATTTTTTTATTTGGCAGTGCTTTACCGACGTGGCAAGTGGCAACGTGGTATGCCACCGTGGAAGATTCTTTCTTGGGGCGGAGGTAGATGCAATGTGCTGAAGTGAAAAAAGGAATAAGGATAAACGTAAACAGAATATGTATATCTCCAAGGGGGGGAAACAAAACATCACCTTCTTCTCATTTCCAGAGAGAAATCGGAAGAGGATCACACATAGAGAAAGAGAGCCACCGTCTCCTAGGGTTTCCGGCGGCGATGGCGATGGCGGCGGCGAGGGCGGCGGCTTCGAGGACCCCGGCGAGGTTCATGCAGAGCAGGTTCCGGTCCTCCGGCGGGAAGATGCTCAGCGAGGAGGAGAAGGCCGCCGAGAACGTCTACATCAAGGTATAACCCCCGCTCCCGCGCCTCCCCTTCCTCACCCCTCTAAGGTTTCGAGACGACGATTCCTGCGAGCGCTGCGGATGCGATGTTCGGGCTTCGCTATTAGGCCCGCTTGTTCCGCGAATCCCACACTCTAGGGTTCTAGGGGCGGTCTCCCTGTAGGATCAACGCGCCCGTGGTGATCTTATTCCTGGTTGCTGGGAAGTTTTTACCGGCTGTATTGCCGTAGGATTGTTCCAGGGACAACAAGACGGACTGTTTGGTCCAGCTGTTTGGTGGTGTGTGACCGTATGAGCTGCGTGCTCATGCCTCATGGTGAAATGCTTACTGCCTAGATTGCTGGGTAATTTCTCTTTGTTGCATTGTTGCTGTGTTGTTACAGAAATAGGAAGTATTCTGCTGTTTGGTGGTGTGTAAATAGTGTGCACTGTGTGCTAGTTCGTCATTTGGAGAGTAACATGCTGCGCCCAGTGCCCCTGGTCGAATAATCTTACAGTAGCAGTGGTGTTGATATGCGTATTGCCATGCCATTGGCCTTGTTGGTTCGTATGTGGTTCAGAATTTGAGATATGGTTAGTGCAATGCCGTCTCTGGTTGTCGAGTATGTTTGCTTCTAGAACCTTCTAGGATCATTTAGTATTGTTGTCACAGAGTTCGGATCATTTAGATGTGGAGCAAGGAAGCATCGATGCTTGAGCAGGGCCACGTCCTGGTGGTGGGCATCGATGTTGAGCAGGGCCGCATCCTCGTGGTGGGTTTCGATGTGAGGAAGCTGTTACTATGTATTTGCATAAGGCGGATGTGGAGGCTACCTGCCACAAGCCTCGAGACCCAGCAGTTTGGCTGGGCTCTCTCCCTTGAGCCATGGTCGGCAACCCCAAGTTTGTTCTTCAGATCATCAGAATATTGGTTGGGAGTGACCGTCTCTTATCCGGTTCATAATGTTCTAGTTGGTATAGTCGTCTTAGTAACCCCCAAATTTCTTCAATTATATTTCTATGTGTGGAGAGCATGTGATAGTATAAAATGATTCATGAAATATCTTGCTTCACTGATGGAGTAACAAATAAGAAGGAATGTTAATATCTTTTGTGATTTGTTTATACAGATCTTCAGACAAACTGAGGAGAGAAAGTAGCAGATTGGAGAAGCTTTGGACCATTGGTTACAGGTGTCGGATTTTTTCTTCTCAATCATCTGCTGGAATCATTTTGGTTGTTTGTTCACAACAGATACTCCAATAACTACAATATTTTCTGAACTATTTACACGGTATGTCCTATACATTATATAGTCATAAGCTATTGAAGTTAATTTCCAGTTAAGTTTACGTGTCATTATAATGGGTTGAGATGACCTCCTTGGTTTCGTTGTTAATCTTCAGACTGAGATTCATATTTCTTAGTACCTTAATACTAGATTGGGAAAAGGAAAGCAGTGACTAATTAGTGAAAACGCACAAGGAAACCTATTTAGATGATGCCCTGAAACGATATTTTTTTATCTCTAATCTTTTCATTGCAAAATTTATTTCGAATTTCCCATTGAAATGATCACCTCTTAGTCTATTCGCCGGTATCTGTCCACCACACATGATTTTGGAATCGATTGGAGCTTGAGGCTTATAAAGCTTTCTAAGAGTATAAAAATAGCTACAATAATTCAAAACATGTTTACTGCACTTGTGTCTTGAACAAATATTGATCAATACATGCTAATACTTTTGCATTCTGCATTTCCGCAGCAAGGAACGGGGAACGATTGTTGTGTTCTATAAACGGTGACTGCTGGTTGATGTCAAATTAACTCTTGCAATGGTCTAATCTACTAGGTAATTATTATCACCACCTAATGCTGAATTCCTTTGATACCAAAATGATATTGTACTTCAGACCATTGGTTTGTAAGATGATATTTGTTCTTTTGAGCCATGGCCGTAAGAGTTATTGATACTCCAATTAAAGAAACTTGAGATTAAATACACCAATAAAATTTGAAATATCAATTGATTCACACAGATGTCCATATGATTCCAAGATTTTATTTCATGTTAATTTGGTATTCATGTATTTTACGTTGCAGATCCATGACTTTTCGCGGTCTCTTGTCTGTTTATTCTATTTCTTGGGTGGCTCTGGATATTTTTCTCTCAATGGGATCAATTTTCTATGTTGATCGTTGTGCCCATCTGTCTGCCTCGCTGTGAAGCTGTCTACTTGCTCGCCTGGTCATAGCCATCAAGTTAGGTGAGTCTATACAAAAAAAAAACATTACCTCTATGAAATGATTGAAATCAAGACTGTGATCTTGATCCAAGGTGAGATTAGGTAAAAAAAAAACTGTTTTATTGAGCCTGACAAAAATTGGATATAGTTAGAGGTGATATATGAGGTAACATTAATTCTAGAGACACCAGTCAGTGGTCATTTTTCATTTTTCTTTATGTTAAGATGAATTGAAGGAAAGTACTTTCATTGACACAACATTATTACCATATTTCTCTTCTTTTTTCATCAAGCATCAAAGAGTTTTATATGTTTTTAGGGATAGAAACACATAAGGATATGTTATCATCTGTTAAACTGTACTAGCATGTAGCCAAAAGTATTTTAGCACAACAACTGACATTAAAATTCGGCTTTGTTCGGTCTCCCTTCATTTGTAGGAAGCTCGAGGCATGACAATTTCATGAAAAAACCTGAGCATACCTACTCAAATTCTATGCCATGGATCTGAATTTAAGGGGTACTATATTTTGCCATCAGAGGCTCATGAATAGTGTAGTTAGCATGGCAGGTACTACTCAAAAGACCACTGTTTCTCGAACTTAACTTGCGTGTACTGTGTTTAATCGTTCTTGGGATAGCTTGTGACAAGTTGCTGTCCTTTAAATATAGATCAAGCATGTGCAACAAACAAGTCAATTGAAGTATAAATATATCTCTGTTTTTGCCGATTCAACTTATCTTAGTTTTCCAAATCTGGATGAGAACCAGACTGATGTTGATTCAAACACTGCAGGGGAAGTTGCTTCAAGGCTGTTAAACAGAGGAGAGTAAGTGGTCAGACGGGACGAGGACGATCTCCATCAGTAGTAGTCGTCAACGACGGCAGGTCCAGATGGGTCGAGCCAGCAGGTACATGCCTTGTTCTGCACATGTAGAACAATCGATCAAATTTTCTTGATGTGTAACTTAGAAATAGTTTGTGCATTTTGGTCTGGAGTTGTGCATGCTTACACTAGACCTTGCTTTGTTGCATCATCTTGGCTTCAGTAATTGATATTTGGGATAGATTCAAGTACTGTTTTGCTGTCTTTCTGTCCATTATTTGCTCTGGATAACATTATGCATTGTTGCTCATCTGAGGCCTATTGGAATTTTTGCATTTCTGCATGAGGCTTGGTAAATACTTGGTTTTATCTTTCCTAGAAAATGGCAGTTCTATACTTATACAAGCAACTTCCTATTCTGAGTTATCCTTTGTTAATTTTGCAGTATGTTTCCCAAATCTACTCATGTGACCATTGGAACAAAGATGTTCAGAAACTTGTTTTTCCATCATAGGCTTGAGAAGACCAAGTTTCCAAAATCTGCTGATGTGACCTTTGCAATAAAGATGCTCTGAAACTTCCCATCCTAGGCTTGTCATTTTTAGAGTTAGCTTGTACCATATTTCTTAAGTCATTTTTCTGTAATACGGCCAACGATCTATGTGGTTGCATACCAGCTGTTTATTATAATGCCCGTGGCATACATTGTGTTCTGTTAATATGCTCATGTTCCTTTTATGAATTATTAGAAAGTTTCAGGCACTGTATAATTCAATCTCTAATCCTGCCAAAATTGCAGGAACTATATTCTTGTTCTGTGAACTGCAGGTCTGTGTACTGTTATTGTTGTAAACCGAATTTTGTATGTGCCCTAAAAAGTTTCTATGGCACGTTTGGATGTATCCCTAAAAGTTTTTGGGGCACATTTTGGATGTGCCCTTAAAAGTTTTCAGGGCACAATTTTGATGTGCCCTCTAAAGTTTTCGGGGCACAATTTTGTTGTGCCCTTTAAATTTTTCAGGGCACAATTTTGATGTGCCCTCTAAAGTTTTCAGGGCACAATTTTGATGTGCCCTCTAGACTTTTCAGGGCATTTAAAAAATGTGCCCTCAAATGTTTTGGGGCATTTGAAAATATGCCCTCAAATGTATACCTATAAGGGCACATTTTTGAAGTGCCCTTAATACTTTCCGAGTAGCAAGTAAATTCGGCACATTTTTATGTGCCCTTAAAAGTTTTTAGGGCACAATTTATACATTTAAGGGCACATAAAAGTGCCCCTAAAATCCTACCGTGGTGTAGTGGATGTTTTTAGACTACACCCTCAACGCAGGCCTGGCCGTAAACCCTTATCTGAGGAGCAATGTTGACTGCAAAAGGAAAAAAAAAATACTCCGTACAAGCAGGCAATAGCAAGTGCAGAGAGTGAACTTTCAGAACCGGGCGGTATGTGATCCTGGGTGAAGTCAGGTTCTGATTGGTCCAGATTTTTGCGTGGGGTCCATTGCTGTATGGGTGTTTTCCATGTACAGGTACAAAACGACCGTGCATACCTGTGTGGGGCCTCTCTATCCTCTCCCCGCCCCATCAATCCCCATCCCCACAAATCGATTCATGCCTCGTCCAGCTCGGGAGGCGGCGGCGTTGGAGACGGAGGGTTGCCGATGCCCTCGTCCGCGTGCTCCAGCAGGTCGGCGCGGCCGCGGTAGACCTCCTGCTCGTCGTCCGCATGCGCGAGCAGGTCGGGAGCAGTTCGTACGCGAGCAGAGCGCCACGGCCAACTACTCCTCGTCCACATGCCGTAGCTCGACGGCAAGCGCCCGCCGCCCGCTCGCCCGGACCTCGACGCCGCCCGTCCCCGACACCACCTCGACGTCGCCCTATCCCTGACGCCGGCCCCGTCCCGAGCTCGCCCGGACCTCGACGCCGCCCGTCCTCGACACTGCCCGTCCCCGATGCCACCTCGACGCCGGCCCCGTCCCGAGCTCGCTCGGACCTCAACGCCTCCCCATCCCTGACGCCACCTCGACGCCGCCCTGTCCCCGACGCCGACCCCATCCCGAGCTCGCCCGGAGCTCGCCCGTACGCCACCTCGACGTCACCCCGTCCCCGGCGCCACCTCGACGCCGCCCCTGTCCCCGACGCTGGCTCCATCCCGAGCTCGCCCGAACGCCACCTCGACGTCGGCCCGTCCACGACGCCACCTCGACGCTGCACATGTCCCCGACACCGGCCCCGCCTCAAGCTTGCCTCGCCATGGTGCTCGCCTCCGCGTGGTGGAGGTTGGCGGCGGAGGGCGCCGCGACGAGCAGCAGTAGCATGATTGCGGCGCGGGCCCCACGGTGCGCATGAGCTGGGCGCGGCGCGGAAAAAAATCGGGGAGTGGGGCGGTTGCTCACCGGAGACGCGCCGGAGGTCACCGTGCTCCTCTCTCTCTCTCATTAGTGTGGACCACTCCTATGTATTGTACCCGTATCCCTTTGTCTCCAAAAAATCCTCAACTGTTGTGTGGGGCCCACCGCATACCTGGACCAATGAGAGCCAGCTTTCCGGCGGGTGCACATGCCCGCCGGTTCAACTATGGATTTTCCGTGCAAACATGCCATATATTCTTTTGTTGTTCAAATAAGATCATTTTTTAGTGTGTTGGAATGGCAAGCAAAAGCCTTCTGGATGATACTACAACAAGAGCAGGCGGTGAACACTCATTTGTTCCGAAGCATTATGAGGAGGCTGCTGCCTCTTGAAAGTTCTGTTTGTAGGCCAAAATTTTGGTGAAGACTACTTGGACAATAAAATCAATCAAGGAATTTTTTTCCATTAAATATTACAAGGCTACCAGTGAAAGGCATTTACAAGAAGATTAAAAAGGAACGCAGGATGAACAATAGTAAAAAAGATAAGAGCGAATAAATTGCTCCTGGGCTACAGAGTCCTTTATTTTAATACATCTTGAAATCTTATTTGCAAGATTCAAAGTTCTCTTCTATAAGCGTGGTCAATCTCAATGGAAAATTATTTGCATTATGTGTACACAGTTACGCCTCCTGCATGGAAGGGTTAGTTTGGTTGCTCGTGAAGTGGTTTCCCGCCTTCGATCGTGAAAGAATCGGCAGTTTGGATCTCCACGCTTTTCCGCTTCTCTGCTTCGCATGAATAGGTACGCTCGATTCGGGCGTTCCTGGCGAGCCAAGCTCATCTCGCGCTCGTGGAGAAAAATTTACGCCAAGCTCGTGCGAGCGAGGGATGGCGGGAGCTCGCGCGCGTACGGGGAAATCCTGCGGGAGGAATTCGCTCACCTCCCGCCGAAACTCCGCCCCTATTTACACCGTCGTGCCTTACCAGAAAATCGCTTGCCACCATTTCCCCCTTTCGAGCTCTCCATCCAGGGCAGCTGCTCAACGACAAGCAGGTAAGCGACAGCATCTTCTTCGGCCGGTGTAGCCCCGCCGCAGCAAGTCATCCTCCTCTTCCTCGCCAGTATGTCAACTTCCTCCGCCTCCTCGGAGTGTCAGATCGACGTGAGTAACATAGAACCCTAGCTTAGATTTGTTTGGCCAAGCTTGTTTGCTTAGATCTGGCTAGTTTGCTTAGATTTGGAGGTTGTTAGTTCATGCTAGATCTGTAGTTTCTTCATGAAGCGTCTAGCAGTGGCAGATCAACGTCTTCTGCTTGTGTTTGTTGCGAAGTGTGAGCTTCATTGATGTGTATGCCATGTATAAGTGCAGTAGTTGGTACGAGGATTACTTCTACAACGTATATGCGCTCTCCTTGTACCAACTTTGAACTTATACATGCCAGCAGGCAAACAAGATTGTTACTAGTGTTCTGACCTACAAGGTGTTTGATGCTGCTATGTTGTAAGTGCTTCTTATTGTTCTTGTTTGCAAGGTGTTTGATGTGTGCTATGTTGTAAGACCTTGTTAGTATGCTTACCTCTCAGGTATTTGATGCATGCTATGTTGTAACAGCTCATAAATATGCTTGCCTGTTAGATGTTTGATGCATGCTATGTTCTAAGAGCTTGTTAATTTGTGCTCCAGTACTTTCATTTGTGTTGTAGGAAAAGAAAAATTAGCTAGATCTGTCTGTGAACTCCGTGCTGCAAGCGGAGGCAGCGGTGCCGCTCCGTTACAGACCGGTTCCTGACGAGTGCTACCGCTGACGAAGAAGAACATCATGGCATGGCTACCAGCTCGGTCCATATTCGTCCTAAACAGGGTGTGTGACCTCATCAAGAAAGAGGTTAGAGCACTGAACCTTGGGTTCAAGGGGAAGTACGTGAAGGATATTGCAGAGTTTGATCTCACGTATCGTGGCCGTGTAGTTGCACCATAGCAGATCTACAACAATCTTAGGCACTAGAGAGCACGTTGGGTTCATGTGAGCATGGTCAAACGGCTTGAGAGCGTGCACTCGGTGGAAGAGACCACAACAATCATGATGGACGATGATGCCTACTTTGCCCACATCAAAGTTCGATCAATGCACCTAGTTTTTCATTCATGCACTCAATCGTAATGTATGACAAGACGAACTAACTATCTTCTTGTTTGCAGACTCACCTGAGGAGCGGCGATCTCATCAACCAGCCCATCGCGAACTTTGCTCGGATGAAGATGATCTACGCGGGCATGTTCCACAAGAACCCATCTCTCCCACTGCGATCCACCGTGCTGTTAGCCACCTCATGGAGCACAAGCATAGGCGGATCCAAGGGGGGCGAGCGGTGGCCAGGCCCCCCTATGCTTCCGCCACCCCCAACATCATGTAGCAGGGGCCAGGTATATACATGCATTAGCCTTAATACTCCGGCCATTAGCCCAAGGTCTAATTCTAAATTTCTAATCCAGCTCAGGCGGCAGCAATTAGTCAATGCCCAAAGCCCACAATGCCACTTAGGTACTAGCCTAGGGCCCAGGCAAAACAGAAGTCATCGTTTGATGCACGATTGCACATATTGCTGATCGATTCGGTTTCCCGGCTCTACGCGATCCAATCTGCTGGATTGACGATTATAGTTTTCCTTCTCGCCCGCTGTATAGCCGCACACGACTTTCTCTTCCTGGTTGAGCATCCCCGGCGCAAAAGATTCAAGCAATCTCTGATAATTGTCGACGAGAACTAGGGCCTAATGCCGTCCCGCGCGCCGCGCCGCCACACCCTAATTCCTAGCCAGATCACACCAAGGTATGTATTGCAGTATTACTAAATCACATTCCAGTTTGATTACTAAATCGAATAATTGCTCCGTGCAATGGTGGTATACATTGGAAAGGACATAGCTGCAAGTATCGACGTTGATGAGATTATTGACTTGTTTTATAGGCCCGGTCGTAGTCTCATAGATCTACAATCAAACTAGTGGAAATTAGTTTTATTTGCAGTATATTGTTACAGTTTAATATGCATAGTATACACTTATAAAAATTGCTATTTTTCGTGTTATATCTCTTCTATGGTTATTGTCTTCGTCGCCTCCTAGCCCCCCCTATGCTCAAATCCTGGATCCGCCCCTGAACACAAGCCACATGCCACCAGGTACCTTGCGATGAGCCATGAGTGCATGATGTCCTGGTTTACTGCCTTCCTGAAGAAGTACTACATTTGAGGAGCCCAAGTAGTGGATTCTTGTTGTGGTGCTTTGTTCTGGTATTGATGGCGATGGTGTACATTTTGGAAGTAGCTAGGTTTGATGAAAGCTGATGCCAAGTCTGTATATTTTTGGTGGTAGCTAGCTATGACGAGGATGTATGTACTAACCCCTTGGCTGATGAACTTATGTTGCATCACGAGCAGTTGTTCGTGGACTCATGGCGCAACAATCTAATCCACTGCTAGAATTATGTTTATGTTGCTCTACTTGACTATTCCGTCAAACACATCATGTGAAATGGTGATCATTTTGTTAAGGTCACCACGAAGCGAACGTGGTAACCGTATGCAGAAAACGACTCGTAACTAAATGCATGCCAAAAATGTGAATCAGAAAAATGATGAACCAAACAACTGAACATAGGCTTCTGCTAGGGTGCTCAAAAGGTCTTGTTAGCAACCAATCTAGTTGCTCAACGTGACTCTGATATTACATCAAACTCCTGCAGCTTTTACGAAGCTTAATTTTATAAATGCAGCGAAAACCGGAGCAACCAAACATGCCCGCAGATAATATGCCTCCGTATGCCTGAATTTTGAGAATGGCAACCATACGATCCCATACAGTCTCGATTTTATCCTTTTTAAATTTTGTCATTTTTACTGAGAGCTAAATATAATGTAGGAGTATTTCGTTCTGAAGATTTAACATTCATGAAGTACAAAATTGTCTATCTCTAAATATTTTTTTTGGAATTTCTGAAAACCTGAAATAAAAAAGTTTTGAAGTTTATTACTCGTACTAATAAAAAAACCGGGCTACACCCGGGGTTCCCGAAATACGAGTATACATGCTCAATTGTCACTCCAACACAAAACTCCGTTTATCTTCTTTCCTTGACCGTGATTTGCTCCGCTCCGCTCCGGCCAAACCCAGACCCACCCAGCGCGCCGCCGTTCCGTGCCTTAGCGCCCGTCGCCGGCCGGCGGCCGCCACCGCCGTTCCCCTTCTCCCACCTCATAGCCGTTTCCACGCCGTGCCCTAACCACCGCCGCCGTGCCGTACCTTAATTAGCGCCGCCGCTGCCGCCTCAATCCCGCCGCCAGACATCTCCGCCTCTCACGCACCATCGCCCTTCCCCCTCCTCCTTCCTCATCGCCGTCTTATCCGAGGTACGCGTTCGCTTCTTATCCGAGATCCACTTGACTAGCTAGTTTCAGCCGCACTGACATCCACCGTTTCCACCACCCAGATCCGCGCCTATGGGTGATTGAGCGCATGCCCGGATGATACCAGCCGCTGTTCAGTTGCGGATTGTGAATCTGTAGGAGAAGAAGATGGAGTTCATCAGTCTCGGTCCCAACGACGAAGAGGAGGGCAACCGTCAGACCGAAACCCTGGCTGCGACTGCAGTGGCATCCGAACCGCCTAGCGCTTCTGCTAATGACATCATAGATCTTGAAGAGGGGCAATTCGCGTCCGAGCCTGACGCCAAGGAGGACCAGACCAACGCCGTGGATGCGAATGGGCTGGAGCCTCTGGCATCGGAGCATCAACCGCAAGACAGGCCTAGTACCGTGGATAGTGCCAAGGCTTCCGTTGAGATCGCAGATCTTGAAGAAGAAGGACAGGTCGCTTGCAAAGCTGGTGCTGAAGATGCACAGGGGGGCGGTGACCTTCAGGCTGAACCCCTGATTGTAAACGGAGTGGATGCTGCAAAGGCTTCCGATGAGATTATAGATCTCGAAGAAGGGCAAGTCGAGGATATGGACCTCTCAGATGACGGCGAGGTCATTGTGAAGCGTCAGACGTCTGATGCCCCTGTTCAGGCCCAGGCCAGCGTACCAGCTCTACTACAGACTTTACATGGTGTTGTCTCAGTTGGAGTCGACAAGGGTAATGGGCCTGGAATTGTCCCCCAGGTTCACGCTTCGAGCAGCGCCTTTATCGATGAAAGCCGTATCCTCGCAATGAATGGTTTATCTGTTCTTAATTTCTATCTTTTAGTAATGTACTCCTGCAAGCATGTCCATGTTATCTGGAAGCCCATCTGTTTCTGCATTTTCATGAATCCTGTGAGTTGTGTTCACATCGAAAGAGTGGCAGGATCGCAGACTTGTATTGCTATTACCGATCAGGTCATTTGCTAGATGTTTTTGTTCCTTGATATTGCGTGCTTAGCCACAAGAGGAGTTAAAAGAGCCCGAGTGGAATCAGCCGAGCCTTCTGTTCGTGTAATCTACAACAACTTGACAAGGTTAAACATGAGCTGTTTTTTTTTTCCAAATAATATCTATGCAGTACGTTACATATGTTAATCTACTTATTCTTCTGAAACATCTTAGAACTCCATTTTAAGTGCTACCCTTTATTTTCTCAACATTCCAGGGAAAGCAAAAGGAGGCTCATGGAACTGATGCAACAATGGTCTGAGTGGCAAGCTAGAAAGCAACACACTTTGACGGTACTGCTCTTTACAACTATGTTATTTTTTTTGCTGGTATGGTAGTTTTGCATCAACTTTATAATCCTTGTTTCTATGCCAGCAGCTCTCAGGCAATGCTTTAATTGAGAGCTGTTTCCAGTGATAAGATATGGGCACAAGAGGTTAATAAAAAAATGGTCATGGATGAATTAGTTTTGCTTCTTATATTAATATCTTTCATGTTCCATCAGTAGAGCAACCTTTGGGTAGCTGGTTTAGATGTCTTGGTGTTATCGTTATTGCTTCACTGCTAAAATATAATTGTTGTCCAGGTCAATAAAAGAAGATAGTGACCTGTAGAGGGAAAAATTTAGTAGGTTACAACAGACTAAAATGGGACTATGATATCCTTTATAAAAATGCTGAAGAGAAAATGCTCCTTTCTTGATATTTATTGTTTATTTTGGTTGTGAAAAATGACAGGATTCGGTGGAAGAGGTCCTGGAATGTGGTGAAGAGACTTATTATCCAGCATTACATGTTGGTTCAGAGAGATCTGCTGTGGTATGTATAAGCAAACCATTTTGATCTCTCCTATGCTCAGTCTGAAGATCAATGCTCCATTTGAAGTATGGGACTGCTGTTACAAAACTTTGGTCGTTCTTTCTGAAATTAAATTCATTCACTAAAATGCACATTGAAGACATGCCGCTATGCTGTAATTTTTGAAACCCTTCATTTAGTTCTGCACATTCTGAGGGTTTAGTTTTTTTTCACTTGTTGATTTCTTGGTAGATAATATTCCTAGGGCATTTCACATGATATTAGATGCTGCATTCTACGTGTCGAATATATTCATGTTATGGCCCTGGGCCTGGGCCCTGGCCAGCCGGCATGTCTAAGGCAGAAACATGCTTAAGGCAGCAACATGCTTGTCCACTACAGAAGGCACATGATTTTCCTAAAAAGAAGGAAGGTATCAGATAGAGATGAGTTAGTTTGCTAACTGCTTGGATATGGCCTGCATCCCTTCAGGATACGGTTGTTACTTGTTAGTAACTGTAGCAGGATAGGCGTATGTGACGTACAAGGACAAGGAAATCTCGTAGATTACATAAGGTTTTAGGTCTTAATTATCTTGTTTTTTGCGGAGAGGTCTTAATTATCTTATATCTCGTGAGTTGAGCTGGTTGAAATCTAATAATTATACCTTTTGTTTTGCTTATCGAGAAGTCATTTTGGGTGGATAGCCAAGCACGAGGAAATGTTGCTGTGGATGATGGTGCGGTGCCACTGTACAACCGAGAGTTTACCTTGGGTTCGACTCCTCTTGGTGATCCATCAAACACTGAAAGGTACGTGTTATTAATTCTTTGCATATACTGGGCTATGTTGGCCATGTTGCTTGCCCTCACCTGGGTTCAGAAACACCTTTGAGCCTATTACCCCTCTTGGTTTCTCCTTTTCAGGTCTGGGCTGTGACGGCCGTCATAGTTGTAAATTAGCATATTGCTTGATTACTGTCTTGATGATTATTACCGTTTCATAGTGTATTCATTATATATTGATCATCAATGTGATCTGCAAATAATCTTTGTCCATTGTGTAGAAATTTTAACTTTGTGCAGCTTCCAAAACCTTCTCATTGGCATTGTCCTGATATCAATATATTCTGAACTATGGGTAGATCATGGGAGCTGATATGCATTTTTGTTTTTAAATGATATAGTTTGTTTTCTCGAAAGTATTTTTTTTTATATTTAGCATCCACTGTCTGAAAATGACTTCAAATGTTAGATCTACTTATTTTTTGGTAAACCTTGTCCTTTTCTGGCCCTGGCAAGAGTTCCTTATACTACCTGTGATGTCTTAAGAAAACGTACTTCATTCTTTCTCAGGACATAGACTTCTATTTGCAATTTCTTGGCCTGTGACCATCTTTCTCATAGTTTACTTACATTTGGCATTTCTTGTCTTCAGATGGTCTTTCTCGTCTTTAATGTCTAAATATAGTATTATACCTTTACGTGGATTTGCAACATGACTGCCCTTGATTCTTTGGCAGCAAACAAGATAAGGATGATTCTCGCTGTTTCAACTGTGGTTCATATAGTCATGCCCTGAAGGATTGCCCGAAGCCTCGTGACCATGTTGCAATTAGCAATGCCCGCAAGCAGCACAACTCGAAAAGGAACCTATCCAATGTTAGTCGTGGGCAAAATCGGTACTACCAGAAAACTCCAGGCAAATTTGATGATCTGAAAGCAGGAGTCCTGGGAGCTGAGACTAGAGAATGCTTAGGGCTCAGGGTAAGTGATGGATTTTCTTTTACTGTTGATGCTTAATTCATCTTGATTTTGTTTGGTCTTCTGGTCTGTTCTCCTTTTGTATCAGCATCTAACAGTCTACAGATATAAATCGTGAGATTCAAGGGCCTATCTTGACTTTTACCTGTTAGCTTAATGAAATGATGCGTCATGCATGTGTTGAAATCAAATATTAGTTGATTAAATTCAATACATCAGCCATCATAGCTTTAATATCATCTGTTAGCATTCATTTTCTTTTGAATTTTCGTACCATAGTAGATGAACAAACACCATTACTTATTAATCCAAGTGTTTTGTCAACCATGATTAATTAGATTTTATAGCAATTCATGAAACGAAGGTTGTAATCAGCTGGTTGCCTCTGATGTTCTCTCCACAAAACAAAAACATTTTTGTTGGACGTCTTATTGGTTAGTGCCATAATAACTTACAAGAATCTCGTATCCAATAGTTGTTGGGCTTTAGTTATTTTTCTACAATGCCATTTTGTTGCTAGAGCACTAGTTCTGTTTTGTGAACCGACAATTCTCGTGTGTCTTAGAAATCAATAAAAACACTGCCACTATAATATTAACCTCCAGATGTTTTTGCTGAGAGTATCCCAATCCATGCAGGAAAATGATCCGCCTCCTTGGCTGCACAGAATGCGGGAATTAGGTTATCCTCCAGGTTACCTAGGTAAGGAGTGCCCTTTACTTCCCCATAATTAAAGATTATCTCGTTTTCTGAGTCTTGCTGCTCCCTGTCTGATTGCGATTGTTAGATGAGGTGGAAGACGAAGATAAACCTTCTGGCATCACCATATTTGGGGATGGGGAGGTGAAAGCAGAGCATGAGGAGGGAGAGCTCCCAGAGCAAGGCGAGCCATCTCCACCTCTCAAGAAGATGACGGTCGAGTTCCCCGGGATAAATGCACCGGTTCCAGAGAATGGCGACCCTTGGCTGTGGGGCAGCACCCCGCCCCAATCCTCCTCGGGCCGTCACCACCATCCATCATCGGATTCGAGGGACAGAGGCCCTCCTGGCGCAGAGCACTACTCTTCATCGAGGTACCATCCCTATGACCACGGACCAGCTACCCCAGGTCTCGTGCGGTCTCACTCGGACAGAGGACGGAGAAGCTCCTCCGGTTACTATGACAACCCACCGCCACCGCCTGGTGAGGAGGGTACCTGGACCCCTCATGCGTACTCGAGCAGGCAGCACAGCTCAGGATCGGAGATGTCGCGTCACTCAAGAGATAGGGAAAGGGAACGAGAGAGGGACTGGCATGACAGGCACTACTACAGCAGCGGTCGGAGGTGAATGAGATTGAACATCTGTAGACCAGCTGACTTTTGTTTACCTATGAAGAACCTGTTATCTGCAATGTTGTTGCTGACATACCTACGGTAGCTGTTGTGTAGAAAGCAGCCTCAGATCATAGAAATCTTTTGAAATGTTGAATCTTTTATGTGGTCGTGATGCAGATTGTGAAATTTTGTTCAATTGTAGGAGAATTTGAAGGAGATTTATGGCTACGTCTGATTGAATTGTTTCTCAAAATGGTAATACTAGAGCGATGATTGATCAATGGAATGAAACAATGCGAAAACAAAAATGAATACTGGTTGAGCGACGTGAGCTGAGAGCTGAGACGGAGAAGCCATTAGACTGCTGCAGCAGGTGCTCCCACCGTCCCACGCACGGGACTCCACGAACACCTTGGACACTTTTGCAGGTGACACGGCAGATGCATATCAGTATACCGCAAGTACGAACTTTTTTTTGCTAGACCGATATACTCCTCGATTGAAATGGTAATACTGTACTAGAAAGACACCAGCTTAATTAATAAGTAATAAAGTAACTCTACTGATCATAATAAAGCATGAAGTCATGGATGCCATCAATGATTTCTCAAGCCTCCATACCAAAAACTTCCATCTGCTCAACTCCACTGATATTCCTCTCATTCCGAAGAAAAAATGGGCCCATGACATCAATAACTTTAGACCAATTAGTCTCATCCATGCCATTGCAAAGAACGTTGCAAAAATGATGGCCCCCAAGGCTCCCCCCCCCCCACCCCCACCCATATGGCCATATGAGTGAGCTTGTATCCAAATCCGAAAGCACATTCGTCAAGAAAAGAAGCATTCATGACAATTTCTTGTATGTGCGGAACTTGCCGTGGAGGTTCCACAAGACAAACAACCCCCGAATCTACCTTTTCAAGCTCGGCAACAAGAAAGCATCCAATTCTGTTCGTTCGGACTATCTCATTGATATGCTTGAGCATAATGGCTTTCCAAGCAAGTTTTGAGATTGGGTCTTCTCCCTCTTATCCCCGGCTTCCTCTAGAGTGGTCCATAATGGTGTGGCTACTGATCCTATAAAGCATGGGACGCCGCCTAGGCAAGGGGGTCACTCTGTCCACTTTTTTGTGCTTTCCATTGACACTCGCCATCACATTTGTTGCAAAGCCACTTCCCAAGGTCTTTTTCACGCCCTCCGGAGGAGAGATCCTACAATTTGCACCTCTCTTTATGCTGATGATGTGGCAATCTTTATCAAGACGATTAAGGAGGATATCATCTTCTTGGGATCTACTTTATATTGGGTTGGTTTCATCACCGACCACGTCACCAATTGCTCCAAAAGCCAAGTCGCCCCTATTCGGTGTGATGACATATACCTTGATGAGGTTCTCCAATCCTTCATGGCTAATCGCGCAAACTTTCTGATGAGATAACTATGCCTACCACTCTCCCTCTTCACCTTCAATGCCTCGAAGATAAAGTTGCTGGAAACCTTGTCACATGGATTGGGAAGCATGTCTCTATGGCCGGCCGCACCGTCCTTATCAAAGCGGTGCTTACTAGTGTGGTCATCTACTTCTCTAAATCCCTTTGGAGGTCCCCTAAAAGATTGATAGCATCAGTAAAGCCTATCTTTGCGCCGATTATGATGGTCTCGGATGGCAGATGCAAGGTTAATTGGGATTTATTTTGCAAGCCTAAGGAAAAAAAACGAGGTATTGGCATTCTCAACCTCAATAAATTTCCTGCGGCTCTCCATTGTGTTAGCTTTGGTTGGAGTTGGGATGATGCAAAGCCTTGGATTGGTTTGGAAAATCCCTGCACAAGAAACGACTACAAGTTCTTTGCGGACACCACAAGGGAAACCATTAGCAATGGGAAAAAGGCCCTTTTTTGGGAACCTTCATGGCTTGACGGGGGTTGGCCTAGAGATATTTCACCACTCTTTTTTTGGACTCTCTCACAAGAAAAAGAGCACTATTCGAAAGGCCTTGGACGAAAACTTTTGGGTCTCCCAAATCAATGTTCAAAATGGCCTCTCCGCCAAACATATTTTGCAATTTTTCGATCTATGATGACCATGGAAAAAAAATAGTGCGCTATTTCGGCGTTATAGCGTCGCTATAGCGTATTTGAAAGGTGAATATGCATAATTTTTTCGCTATGATGCTAATCACGCTATTAGCGGTGCTAAGCTCGCTATTTCTTGCAACGTTATAGCGTTATAGCGCGTTAAAAAGTTATGGAACTAGCGGCATCCCATGAGCCCCATATTCCAACCTAACTCAACTCAACCCTAGTTCGGCAACCAACTAGTCGCCACTCGCCACTTTCGACCCCCCACGTGCCGCGGCGGTGGCGGCTACAGCTGCAACGCCACTCTCCTGCAGCTCCGCCCGGCCACCTCCGCGTGGCATGTCCCGACCAGAATCAACAACATGACACGCGTCTTGACCAAGAGCTCGATCTAACGCTAGTCTTCGCCGTCAGGCCACCACCACTTGCGCAGCACGCGACAGTCATATCTAGTTCCATCCTTGCATGTTCTCTTCTAACTTGACCAATACTAGAGGTAGTTCAGTCGTGGTATCCAGACCGTAGATACCATGGTTTGGCTCTATAGTTCTTAGTTCAATTCGGCTCTGTATTTCTTAGTTCAATTCAGTTACATAGCTTTTGTCTTCTATGATAGGAAGGAAAAACGTGTTGATATAATCCATTTAAAATTGTTTAATTAGTTATGTATGTATTACTATGGACATTTTTTAGCTGATGAAATTCTTGATATACATGTTGACATGTTGTACTTGTCAATTTTCTATTCTTTTTGTGAAACGCTATTTTGAAAAATAGCGTGCTATTAGCACGTTATAACTTGCATAGCGTTTAGAGAACGATCACGCTATTTCATTTAGTGCACTATTTTTTTCCTTGATGATGACACCCAAGACTCCATCACTTGCTTCGAGACAACGGATCCTACTCGATTGTATCACCGTACAAGATGCAATTTGAAGGTTTAACTCTAAAGTGCAAGATCTTTTTTGCTTTGTTAGTGCTACATAATAGAGTGCCAATGGCGGATTGGCTTGAGTGGAGAGGATGTCAAAATTGTGGCCTATGCAAGCTTCGCAACCAAGTCTAAGAGTTTGCCGCACACCTACTATTCAAATGTCCCTTCATGGTGCAGACTGGAATGTTTAGAGGAATGACTTGATCTACATGATATTCCACCAAGGGAGTGGCATGTGGCATTCCGTTCAAGAATGGTGGAACATCCTCGGGCAAGCCATGGCTTCTCTCACCATGCTTGTCTCATGGGAAATTCGAAAAGAGAGAAGTGGTCATGTGTTCTGAAACGACTCGTCGACCGTCCCTATGATGGTGGCAAGATTAAAAGCTGAGGTGTGGCTTTGGTCTTTGGTCGATGCAAAAGCTTCTGAGTAATGTAATGCCACGAAAGTAGGTTTTTGTTTGTGCCTAGGATTTGCCCCAGGCCTGGGGCTTTGTAACAGTCTAACCCCTTTTTAATCAAAAAATAGAAACTATTTGACCTTGTTTTAAACAAATGCCCAATTCATTCGTAGCACATCACGCACGCATGATCGAGTCGACGTGTGCACCGGTTGGCACGTAGATGCACTTTGGCCCTCCTGTAACCTTTAACAAATGATCTCTCATCAATTCTGTTGTTCTTCCTGGTAATTTTTTGACAGCACATTTAGGTAATTCATTTCTCCCTTAAAAAATGGTACTTGTACGGAAAATCCATAGTTGAACCGGTGGGCATGTGCACCCGCCGGAAAGCTGGCTCTCATTGGTCCAGGTATGCGGTGGGCCCCACACAACAGTTGAGGATTTTTTAGAGACAAAGGGATACGGGTACAATACATAGGAGTGGTCCACACTAATGAGAGAGAGAGAGGAGCACGGTGACCTCCGGCGCGTCTTGCACAATGAAATACACCCGCCTCAAGTTATCTGCAATTGAGTGTACAAGCACGAAGACTGGGAGTGCTACAATGGAAGACAAATTTATAATCCAATTACAGACCAAAAAGACTGAAACATCCATTTACATCATGCTATTGAGGATGAAAGCGATCGAACTAGGGTGGCCTATGCACAGATTTTCGACAATATGATCTTGTGATCAATGAGAGAACAATGTTCACTCCGAAGATACATGCTCTCTTGAAAACAAATGGCATGGTAAAGGCACGATTAGCCTACCAGAACGGTACAATCATTTAGTCGGAAGAGACACACCAATGAAAAGAAAAGCTGCTTGTTTAAGAGAAGAAAAAACAGCAGCCTGTGATAGGTTCAAGATTGGTTGCGATTAAGCATACTCTGAAAAGAACTGTATAAGTCTTTGTGCTCTGTTCCAAAAATCTCCTCTGCTTTTGACAGTGTGTCCTGTAGAAATCGATGAAATAGAAAACATCACATTAGATAATCTCTGGATATTAATGAATTGAAAGGCTGTAGATACTGGTAAACCATGCTACCTCTCGCGACTGTTTCTGCGCATTGAATTCCTTGATGTTTGCCAAGAATGCTCCAAATTGCTCATAAGAAAGTCGAGTCCTGATATTTTGTAGCCACAAGTGTTATGAGATGAACAAACAACAAATTTTCTGAATAGTCAACAGCATAGTAGCTAACCGTGCTTGTCGGAAGAATTCCTTTCCATCTATACGAGGTCGCCCTGGACAGATAACAAAAGAAAATGCGTTCAGGACTGACTATCTCAAATGAATACCAGACCCCAATTGATGATTCACTGTGTAGAACCTGTGAATGAGCGGCGTTCAGGAGGAGAGACAGGTGCTGAATACTGATGACTGGATCCATTCCATGATGAAAATGCTGATTGGCCTTCAGTCCGGGATTTTGTAGGTGATGTTGGACCAGAATAAAACTTCGGAGTGGAAGGGCCAGTTGAATATGCAAGTGGAGAACCACCCGAGAATGAAACAATTGGTGTTGAACCAGGAGTTATATTTGGGGCTACATATGGTGTGATTGAGAACTGGTATCCTGTGAATGCTACCATAGTAAGCAGCTGATGGTCGAGAAATAACAGGTGCCATGTGTTATGATTTAGTAGTTCAAAAAGTAAGAGTTCACTAATGCCACCTTGGGATGATTCGGTGATTGTGGATCTGCTGGAAGTATTTGAAGAGGCGCGGCTGCTTGAAACTTCATCTGCCAATTCAAAAATAAAAAATGAAATCAAGGAAAAGCCACAAACTGGCTTTAAAATTTGTGAGGTTGACCCACACCTTTCCCAGGAGGAATTCTAGCAGTCCAATTATTTCCTACATCTGCATCACGATCTTCACCTGTTTCTGAAAATTGCTGTAAATTTATGCAGGTAATGTTATTTGTCACCAAACAGGGCCAGCACAACAGAAACTAGAAATCTTCAAATAGAAAAGAAGTATTTGGTCAATAATACTCACCAGTAAATTATCTTCACTAAGTGATTTCATCAGCTGCTTCTTAAATGCCTCCAGCTACAAAGAACAAAAGATCTTGAGTAATTTCTCGACTACCAAACAAAAATTTCCATGTTGATTCTTGAAAAATCTGAGTTTTGACTAAGTTTATAACGATTAATTAGTGTTCCTACCAAATAATTTGATCAATAAGTCGAGAGTCAGTAAATAAAAAGTCATGAAAGAGTATGTTGCCAAAGAAAACTTCACATCACAACACTCCCAGCTTCCACACAGCAGTGTAGAATCAAATTACAGATTAGTGTATTTGACAGTAGTCGTCATCCACCAATCTTAGAGTTCTTTCAAATTGTTCCCCACCAACCTGGTTAGCAATTTGATCTCTAAAATACTATGACAATTCTTTTAATAAAAAATATACTAAAACTATCTACCTGTCACTGGTTTCACTATGAGCATAACAGAATAGTGTTAGTCTGTTCGTGACAGCACCACATTACTTGGAGAAAATCATGGCCTATTTTTAGTTGCAGGCCCCTATACAAGTCAAACTGTCCCAAAGTGTTCGCCACACAGAAATTGACAGAACTAACAAGAATTTCAACCAGGATTTAGCTCCAACCAAAGCTGTGCCTTCTGATGGAAGCCCTGAAATTTCTATAGGCAACTTTGACAAGTCAATGAAAAGCTGTAACCTTCCATCAGAGTACACTAAAACTCACACAAAAATGTAACAGTACAGTTAGAACTGAGTAGCGGGAAGACGAATTTCATGAAACTGCGGAGTGTTCGACCCAACCTTTAGCAATTGTCCATAATTATCGGCACTGAAAGCCATATCACTAGCATAAACAAGCAAATGACACTAACATGCTGCTAAATCCTGAAGCCTTTGGCCCATGGCCCATTATCAAATTCTGAAACTCACATGGCCCATTCCAATAATCAGTGGCAGCACTAGTGGGAGCTAAAGTTTAGTCCCACATTGCTAGTTGGGAGAGAGTTGGAGTGGTATATAAGGTGGGCTGTTCTAGTCCTAGTAAGTGAGTGAGAAGAGAGAGAGCCCTCGCGCACTCCTCCTCCTCCGCCCGCCTCGCCACGCCTCGTCACGACGCGCCGCGGATTGCGGGAATCTCGCCGAGCCGAGCTTATCTTTTTGCTGTTTGGGAAATTAATTGTGTAATCAATTTTGAGTCATTAACGGACGCGTTACTCAGCCGTTTTGCCTTCCGGTTTTTCTGGATCGTGGCTGTGCCGACTCGGACGTGGGCTGCGCCCCACGACCTTCCCGAACCGCACTATATAAGCGCGGACGAGAACCCTAGCCTGTACGAGACACATATGCGACTACCTGTTTCCAGTTCATTGCGCCGCCGCCTTCGTCTTCCTCATCCCGTCCGTCGGCGTGCACCGACCGCCGGGACGATGAGGCCTCCGGAACCCCGCCTCTCGTGAACCTCGTACGGGTGAGGGGCAATCAGGTTTTTGGGGAGCGCTCGAGGCGCGACCTGCGGCATCACGACGTCGTCATCGGACGACGAGTTCCTCCACACCGACAACTTCTTCCCGGATCTCAGCGACTTCTTCGACAACCTCAACATGGGCGACAACGACGCTGCTGTGAAGTATGTGATCATGTCGTTTCTCTTTCAGTTTCTGTTAGAGTTTCTTCTTCTAATATATGTGGTAGATGCGATCGGTTTGTCTACTTTAGATGTGATCTGTTCATCTATTTTACTAGACTGCACGTTTAGTTTATTTGTTTACATAGTCATGATTTATCAATTACTTGTTCGGATTATTTCATATGGATATTTGCTTATATATTCAACACATGCCACGGCTTCAGTCTACATTTCTACTGAACAGACACTAAAATCCACAATTGTAATCAAGATTAGCAAAATTTTAGCAATAATCCACCCTAAGAACAAAACATACTAATTAGAAATCACAGGAATCAACACTAAGACCGTAGCTAGAAGATTTAGGGAAGAACACCGCACCTTTGCCAAGTTCCTGGACAGCTTCTTGGCCGTGACGGCGAGGGTGTCCCTCTCCTTCACCAGCTTCGCCTGCAAACGGAGAATCAAACACTACCAGCTAAGTAAAAACCATAATTCTCCCGGCACAAACGTCTGGGCGAACAGGAACGCACGTTGTCGTCGAGAGCTGCGAGGAGCCGGGCGTCGGAGTCGGCGAGGCGGGCGCGGAGGTCTGCCTCGGAGCGCTCGCGGTCGGCGAGGTCCCGGCGGAGGCGCGCGACGTCGGCCTCGAGGCGGGAGACGCGGGAGGAGATGGCCATGGAGGTGATCTTGCGCGCGATGTCCAGCTGCTCGTACGGGTCGGTGGGGATCACGGCCAGGATCTCGTCAGGCAGGTGGAAGTCCACCCCCGTGGCCGCCCCCGCGGCCTCGTGCCTCGCCATCTCCTCCGCCTGAGACGGACAGGCACGTCAGCTTTCCACCTCTCCGGGAGGTGGTTGCGGCGGTCGTCGCCGGCGCCGGGGAAGGACGGGACTGGAAAAGTTTTAAGAAAGCTTTTTCCTTATAATTTTATTTGTTTTTGGGACGTGACCGGGATTGGCAGCTGTACTGTTGGAGCTCCAACTCATTTTCCATGCTTGCTTTGTCTTGCCTTCATTTCTTCCAATTTTCTTCTTAATTTTCCACTAACCTTTATTGAAAGAGTGTAATGTTCCATTTTTATGCTCTTCTATTAGTGGCACATTCCTGCAGTCACGCCCACAAGACAAAACAAGGGTTGGTAGGGAACTTTTTTTTTTAACACAAGAAGGCCTCCAAGGGCCCGATCATACTTATATTACAATATTAATAAGGACAATACATCTTAAAGAAAGATAAAGGAAATAGGACATTACAAGTTGGTCCTTGACTTTTGCAAAGAGGACCCCTAACACATAATGGAGAAAGCAATCGGGTCCAAGACTTCTTCCTCAGGAGCACATCGCCGCCGCTGGGAACTACGCCACTTGGGACGACGAAGCTTCCATGAAAGATCATGGATGCAACGAAGAAGAGCTACTGCCTCCCTCCATGCTCATAGGCCGGGATGAAATAGATAGGCTGCCATTCGACCAGAAGAAGCAACAATGACTGGAAGACCGCCAATCGACCATAGTAGAGGGCGACGTAGCCTCCAGAGAGGGCCGCCCTTCGACCACTGCCATGGGCGGCATAGCTTCCAAAGAAACGGTGTTGCTGATGAGCTCTCCCGAGTGTAATCTTAAGATTAGGCCGGAAATCCACCTTGAGAGTTGACGTTGCTGAACTAGGAAAGTGAAGCTTCACCCGATCTCTTTCAGATCTGCCTAGCAAGTGCTTTTCCCCAACCTCACCTTCACCACCTCGGCGATGGCAAGAAGAGTGGAAGAGCAGGGGTCACCCCTCCATCACTCGGTCTGGGGTACCGCTGACCCAAACACCATGCTTATTGAATGGGAAGGCAGCGATTCCGTCCATCCCCAACTCTATCTTCAACCTCCGAAGAAGCACCATGGCGAGAGGAGGAGCATCGCTGCCAGCTGCCAGGCGCAGCCTGCGTGCTCCAGCGACCGATTCCCCGCCGGCGTGACGTAAAACTACACTAGGAGAAAACTACAAGAAGACCTACCTCTAAACCTACTGTACAAGGAGGGGACCTGGCCACCTCGCCCATGCTCGCTCACAGCGGACGCCCCACCGGAGGAGGAGGAGGAGGACAGAGGCGACGTGCAAAGATGGCACCGACGGTGGACCCTCAAGACTTCTCTCTTTCTATTTCTACTTTAAACCATCTCCGGGTTGGTAGGAATGGCTCGTGAAAAAAATTGTGTACACAAAGTATATATTGTATGATTTGAAAATCCCTTGCTATGCATTTCTAGGAAATACTTACTTTTAAAAATAATGTCCTTCCATTTTTTTTACAAATAATATTTAAAACAAATTGATTTACTAATCAAGGGTAAAGGGGAAAATAGGCAGTTTCATTTTATACAACAAAAGCGGTGCCCGTGAAAACGATACTGGGCTATTCCCACCGTAGAGAGATGTTAGGCTAAGCTCTCCAGGCCCAGCCCATAACGTTTGGTTGGTGGGAGATATCACGGTCCTGGCCCATTTGTGCTAGGGAAGCCACAGCCGCGCGGCGGGCAGAGCGCTCAGCACTCAGCAGACAGAGTTTAGTCCCACCTCGCTTGCCTAGAAGCGCTGCCAGCCGAGGAGCGTGTATATAAGGAGCACCAGAGCTACCTTGAGAAAGCACGCAGCTGCGCGGTGAGCACAAAGCGAACTATTCTTTCGCCTTTTACTAAAGAATACCGTGTGCGCGCCGCAATTAGCAGCATACGCTAATTTTTGAAGGGGATTCTCCTACTGCTGGAGGGCCCCACAATTCTGAATTTAAGAATTGAATTTTACAAATATGTCCTGAATAATTATCACCAAAACAGCGAAGTTTGCTCTACTATTTGAAAGCGGCTTCGCGTCAGTTTCCGCCGTTTCACCTCTTGACAAGATATGAACAGATGTAAAAGCTGTGAAGTCTTAGCAGAAGTGTTGCCCTCTGGCTACTGCTGAAGTGAGGTGAGCAAATAGGTAAATTTTTACAGTGGTTTCAGTCTGCATTTCACCTTCCTTTTGGGGCAATGAGATGAACTGAAGTGAGCAAATGTCAAAAACTCTCCAATCTGGTCAATGACGGGAAAACTGGTATGGATTATTATAGCCACAACCGAATCAATGATTTATAATAGTATATCTAATATACGCTCTAGCACGTCAGAACATTTTTCTAATTTCAATGCAGCGACTAATCAGCAGTAGTACTGAAGCCATTCTGCTGCTACTGATCAACAAAGAGGAACCGAACAGGCAAGTCTTTCATTGCAGTTCAACAAAAAAAAGTAAAGCCACTATTGGTTTGGATCAACAAGGAACACGGAACTCGGATCAACACAAATAAAACTTCAAATACATGGATGGGCAATGTATGTACACTGGTAACTAGACTAGGATTCTACGAAGATGAACACTGCAATAAGATTGTCAGCCTGAACTAAAGGTTTTTTTTTTCTACAGCATCAACGTATTGTGCTCCTTTCCCCCTGTGCCCCGGAACATGATGTGCTCCACAAACTTGAGGATTTCCCAGCCAAGGTTCCAAATCCTGGAACCTGCACCAAGATGTGAGCATTAGCGAGCGAGCACATGAACCACAACTCAAGATCTAGTCAAACATGAATTTGCAAAAATTACCTGAGCTCCAGCTCACAAGATGAGAGCAGCGGGGGCTCTTCTATTATTACACTCTGTTGAGTCCCAGCTAAGCAAACACCGACAGGTAACACTTGTTCATCCAAGTATTCCGAGATGTTGAACAGCAAATGGGACCTCAGTTAGTAGGGATGATGTCAAACGACTATCCACAGACCACGGAGTAATACATTTATTGATTGGTAATCCCATCACTTCACAGAACGCACACCGATGGTTCTGACTTTGAATTTATACTGGGGCACCTCATCTTCATCATCATCCTCGTCATCTTCACTTGAATCGTCCTCAACTTTGTCCCATTTCGAGTAGTCAAGGCCTGAATGGCCCTTTGGTTTTTGGACGGTCTCCCAACCCTGGGATTTTGATGGCAGACTGGGAGGCACCTCAACCTTTGGAAGTTCGCTTGCAGGTTTCTTTTCAGGAATCAGTTTAGCAGCAGGTTGATCAGACTTGGCGACAAAAGTTTCACTCATTTTATCTTCTTTTAGGGGCAGATCTTCTTTGTCTTCTTCAGTATATAGCGACTCCTCTTCAGATTCTGGAATCGGAGCTAGTGACTTCAAATTTCAAAAACATACACAAGACAGGCGGCATAACTCGGTTAGTTAACTAAAAGGGATGTGCTGGTGTCAACAGCCTAAAATTTACATTCCAAACATTTGATATATATTTGAAAAAAATACAGAGTAGCAGATCTAATGTAACATGTTTTTAAAATTCGGCAATGATCTATTCCTTTACTTGTTTAAGAGATATTTTTGTAGTTATACTTAAATCTGATGACACTACATTTCCAGTAAAACTCACGAAAGAAACTAGAACAAAGTGAGTAAGAAGAATACATTCAAGTAGAAAAGCATACCAGCTGTGTCTTGAGCCGTGCATGAAGGTTCCGATATACTTCGGATGACGGATTAATTTCAATTAGCCTGTTCACATCAAATAGAGCCGACTGGTAATCTTTTAGAGTGACAAGAGTCTGGGCACGTAGCATGAGAGCTCCAGCATGCTCAGTGTCCAACTCAAGGACAGATGTGCACTCTTCGGCGGCCTATACGATTATCATAAAAGAAGCGAATTCAGTGTTGGTAACAGTGATGATAATATAGAGAAAAGAACAATAAATGATGTCAGGAGTCAACTTATTCCAGATAAATACCCACATCCAGTACAGAACATGTACAGCTATAGATGGGTTCGCAAGGGGGCATTCTTTTTTCTCAAGCACAGAGACAGAGTAGACCACCAAAGTAGAATTTGACTATTCGATGAAATTTCACATTTCACATTGCCATACAAATAATCCATTCAATATTGAAACACAGTCTGTCGGATGGTTCAGAGGCTCAGATACATTTAAACCATTCGCTACTTCACGGTTTATGCCTTGTTGACTAGATGTGGATTAATATTTCCACGGAACAGTTTTTCTACTGCTGTTAGTTTTGGGAAAGCAATACCAGCCTCTCTAATTCAGTCAATCAGGATAGTAAACCGGGTTTGAAGCACCTCACAGCACTACAGTTAACATCAGGTGGGCTAAATTTAGACACCTAGCTAAGCAAGCTACAATTGATTGGGACATCTTGGTCACAAGAGTATCCCCCCATAGTCAAAACTTGACATTTGAATAGCTAAAAGGACATCAACGAGCGATCTGTGCACGCTATAAACCATACTAAGTTCCCCGAAATCTTCAAAATACACAGTGCTAAAGATCAAACTTTTCTAAGGGACACTAAGCCTTCCAGGCGCCCAAGGGGCACCGGCACCCCGAAATCTATGAAATCAATAGTCAAATCGATCCGGCAAACGGAGGCAGAGAGGCGAGACCTTGTGGAAGTCGTGGAGCTTGAGGTAGCAGGCGGCGCGGTTGCTGTGCAGGGCTATGCGCTGCGCGGGGCCCCGCGCCGCCGCGAGCGCGGCCGTGTAGAGCTCGAGCGCCTCCCGGTGGCGGCCGCCCCTGTAGAGCTCGTGCGCCTGCTCCACGGCCTCCGTCCCCGCCATCGCCGGCCGGACGCGATCTGGGGCTATCCGAGCCGGAGCCTGATTTGTGGGAGGGGCTGGGCAGATTGTAGCTCGTGAAATTTTTGGGGAGATATCGACGAGGCCGAGGAGAAAATGGGAGATTTGAAAGTGGACAGAGAGATGGTAGCGGGCGGGGTGTCCGCGAGGAACACGGCCGGGATTGTCTCGCTCTTTACTCTTTCTCGGAATTCACGGATTTGCCCCTCGTTTAAACCTCGATCCTTCCGACCTTCCGACCAGCTGGGAAGCATGTGTGCTTTTCGTTAGGTGGCTGGTGCGGGACATGGATATACTACTTCATTAGAAAATGAAAATATAAGAATCGTAAGTTTCCTAAAAATAATATGATCATTAACGATTCATGTGGAAATTACAAAATCATAATTGTTGTAACTTGTAAGAGCATCTCCAGTCGCGTCCCCCAAACCGATTTGGGGCGCGCCGGACAAAAAAAAACGTTCCCAGCCGCGCGTCCCAAAAGCCTTTTTTTGTCCGGCGTCCCGTGCCCGTCCCCGTCCCACAGGGGACGCACCGGGCACGCCGGACACAACGAAATGAGAGGCGAGGAGGCGCGGGCCCGACCCGTCAGCGGCTCGGACGCTCAACCGCCACATACGTAGCGACGGTGCAGTTGACAGGAAGCAGAACCGTCGCATTGGCAATTGCGTCGACGACGCGCCAACCCCGCCGGAATGGAGCGCCGACTCCTCGGAAGAGCAACCGCTGCTCTCTTCGACTTCTGCGCCGCCGTTCATCCGTGCTCAATAAGACCCGCGCGTACGTACGTCGCCATTCATCCAAGCCTCCATCTGACACCTCCAGCGATGATGAGCTACATCTCCCAGCTCCCGTCCGACACCTCCAGCGAGGGAAAACCTGCTGGCTGGCGCCATTGGTGGGACAAAGCCAGGACGCCGAGCAGCGGCGACGATTCCCCGCCGCCGGTTGACGGCGAGGAGGAATGGGCTCGGGCCGGGAGGAGGACGCGGAGGAAGAAGAGAGCGAGGACGCGGCGGCGGCGGTGGCCCGTGCGAAGGCGAAGGCGAAGGCGGCCATGGCCAAGGCCGCCAAGGCCAAGGCCAAGGCAAAGGCACAACCGACGAGCACCGGCGATGACGAGGAGGACTCCGACGCGTCGGGCGCCGACACCGCCTCTTCGGAAGAGGTGACGAGCAGGAAGCGCCACCGCGATGACGACGACGAGGCGGGGCCATCAGCGAAGAAGAAAAAGTAGAAGTAACGGGAATTTATATGTAATTTAATTATATTTTTTCGAAGTTTTATACTCCCTCTGTTCCTTTCTATAGTGCCTATTGTTTTTTGGCACGGAAATTAGCGCAAGCAAATTTATTGACACAAAACCCCCCAGCGCTATTTGAGAGAAAAAAGGAATCTGAAAACAAATCCGAGACGTGATCTGCTCCCTCCGTGGCCGTTCCGTGAGAAATACACTTGCCTTAACGACGCGCGCGTGATATACTCCCACGTATAGATCAAGTCTACTTTTACAAAGACTACTCCCACCTGATCTCACGTGGAGAGAGATGAGGCGTGCGACCAGATTGGTCCATGTATTTAGGATGAGAACATAATCTACGTAAACAGATTTGTTCCAAATTTTCTCTACGTCATTGCATACCAGATTCTTCCAACGTGAACAGATTCGTTCCAGATTTTCTGGACGGGAACAGATCGGTGAAAGGGGTTATTTGCCAAAAAACACAGCTTTCTTCTTATATTCTGAAACAAAAGGAAAAAACAATAGGCATTATAGAAAGAAACGGAGGGAGTATATAATTTGTTTATGTTCAACCGATTTAAATATTATAGTAAATAGTTTTCTTCTAACCAAAAAAAATACTTTAAATGTTTGGGGGCGACGTTTGGGGGACGCGGCTGGGGAGCGACGTCCCCCAAAGGCGGCACGAACAAAACACGTCCCCCAAACGCTCAATCCGGCGCGGTTTGGGGGACGCTGCTGGAGATGCTCTAAGTATCTTATATGAACCAATATGATGAGTGTGGCCTTTTAGAGGCCGAGCTACATGTAGCTCTTTATTTTCAAAACTATCGGAACTCTTATTTAAAATGTCAAAAAAATTCGAAACAAAATTCTGGAGGTAAATAATGGTGTATTATACAATGGTGTAAAATCTTAACGCAAACTGATTTATATTCTAGGCTACAAGAAATTAACAAAATCTGGAAAAAACTATAGTCTTGAAATGTGTACCGTTCACTATAAAACTTATCAGAATTTGTCATTTTTGTGTAGCCCAGAATATGAAGTATTTTGTATTGAGATTTTACACCATTGTAGTATACATCATTGGCTATCTATAGAATTTTGTTTCGGATTTTTTGAAACTTTGAAATACAAAATCTGAGTGTTGGCAAATAAAGAGCTCAGCCTCCATTTTAAATTTTCCCTAATATGATACTTTTTTTTTGCGAAGTTCATAGGCACAAGCTTCACTCAACAGTTAGATGCGTGTATATTTTTCGTTACTACTTAAAACAGTACACTACTAGGAAAAGGCTTATAGCCGCACTCCTTACCGCCGGCGAGTATGATTTGAAGATGCCGGCGGTAAGGGCTGTTAGACCCTCCTAGTGTTACCGCCGGCGAGTTGAAACGGGTTCGCTGGGGGTAGTGCAGTTACCGCCGGCGAAATGTAATCGAAAACGCCGGGGGTAATTTAGCATGTTGTGGGTCTTTTTGGGCCAAAATCAGCGCTGGCATCTGTCATTTCTTTTCGCCAGGGATAGATTAGAATCACGTGGCTGCCATCCACTCCATGCCGGGCTACTTTTTCGGTAAAACGTGAGGCCCACCACCACCACTCCTCCGTCTTATCCCCTTCCCGATGCCAACCACCACCACTCCTCCTGCATCCCCCCGGCGCGATGCCGCGTCCTCCTCCTTCCCCATCCCCCGCCGCCGCGCCCTCCTCATCCTTCCCCATCCCCCGCCGCGATGCCGCCAAGCTCGGCGGAGGCCACGACCACCAGCCCCGGGGGCTCACCAGGGCGCCGCGCATGCACCACATCGACGGCATGGACGACTCGCCCAGGGCCACGCCCTCCTCCTCCTTCCTCATCCCCCACCGCGATGCTGCCGACCTCGGCGGAGGCCACGACCACCGCCAGCCCCGGGGGCTCGCCAGGGCGCCGCGCCTGCGCCACATCGACGGCATCGAGGTCGGGGCCTCCGTGCTCCGCATGGACGACTCGCCCAGGGCCGCGCCCTCCTCCTCCTTCCCCATCCCCCGCCGCGATGCTGCCGACCTCGGCGGAGGCCACGACCACCACCAGCCCCGGGGGCTCGCCAGGGCGCCGCGCCTACGACACATCGACGGCATCGAGGTCGGGGCCTCCGTGCTCCGCATGGACGACTCGCCCAGGAGATGGCCGTCGTCGTCGTCGAGCGGGATGGTGGCGTGCGGCGGCGGTGGGCTTGATCGCTTTTGCTTTTCTTTTCAGGGTCCTTGATGTAAACTTGTAGCTCCTGTTTGTATTATTTTTACTTCTAGACTTTTTTTGTAATTTGTACACAACCTGGCGCTGCAGATGGGCTGCTAGGCCTGCTTTTTTTTTCCAGAAATTGATACCGCCGGCGAGTAGGGCAAATCGGGGCAAAGCGCCGGGGGTATTATCATCTTAACGCCGGCGAATATAAAAACGCCGGGGGTAGCACATTACCACCGGCGAGGTTACCGCCGGCGAGTACAAAAACGTCGGGGATAACCTAAATCTGTGTGCCGGCGGTAACGTTATTCCTAGTAGTGGTAAGACCCTCTTTGGATTATATGAATTTTGTTGAATTTCAATATTTATGCTTTTCCATATGGATTTCCTTTGGATAAAAAAATGGTGCTACGGATCCATTTTCATAGGAATTTAAACATTCACTTCAACCACTTTCTTATAGGCTCAAAGATGTAGAAACAATTCAGCTAATTTCTATGTTTCATCCTGTCGTCGTGGTGAACAGACAGATGCCATAGGATGGCTTATCTTGGGGCCGAATGGACGCTAGAGGATTCGGGGGAGGGTTTGTGACTAGACGGGATGAACTTCCGGATGGTTTCCTCAAGAACTTGGCCAAGGCCAGAGGTTGAAGAAGAAAGGCACAAGGAAGAACTCTCTCTAGATCATCTTCTCTATTAATTGATTACCACAGGTGACAGGTTTGAGCTTACAAGGTTCCTATCTCTATCTTCCGCGCGTATGAAGGAGGATCCCCCCTCTCCTTATATAGCGGAGAGGGTGGCTTACAGGGCAAGAAACCCTAATGGCATCTTTGACTAGACAAACTACTTTACAAAGATACTTTATAAAGCTACTTTAATCATAGATGACGCCGGGGTCTTCTTTAAACAGGGAGCCTGACGTCCTCCGGCTTCTTTGACCGTCATCCTCCTCTTTATCTTCAGGCCTTCGTTTAAAGGCACTTTGCTTAGCTCATCCTTGTCCTCTAGCTCTGGAGAGAATCTTTGACTGGTCCTACCGACATGCTCTTCCTTCCGGTCTCCGGTATCTTTTCCATCCGGTCCCGGTATACCCCTCTTGGGGATACCGGCTTAACTTTACTTAGCCAAACCCTTATCTTTGAGCTCCGGTATAAATATTGAACCGGTATCTTGATGGATAAGACCATCCGGTTTGGCATGCCTTTGGCATACCGGGGGTCATCCCCCCAACATTAGTCCCCGAAGCTGGTATAGTCTGGCGGATTCTATCCGACAGACCATGCCAGGTTCCCATGTCTTTGTACACCGGTTTAATTTTTCCGGCGCTCAGCTTTGCTCCGGCATCTTTGCTCGAACTCATGTCCTCTCTCTTTGCAAGGCATTTTCCGGTAGCTTATCCTCCGGCATCTTAGTCATTAAATACTTCCTCGGCGAAGTTGAGAATATATCGGGTCCCGCACCTGTCAGTGACATGCGCACTGTGACTGACGCGCCAGTGTCAGGGGTCACTTCCCTTCGGCTTCCGCGCGCGTATTAACTGCTCCACAGCGAATCCCAACTACTTCTCTGGATCCGTGTGTCCCTCCCTGCGGCTTCTCGCCGTTACGCGTGTATCGCCGCACCACGTGGCGGCCCGTGGAGCGAACCGTCGCGGCCCATGGTCCGAACCGCCGCGGTTCGGCGGTTTTTGGCCCACTTCTCTCTCTTCCTTTATAAGGCAAAACCGCCCCTTCTCCTTCCTCTTCTCGCATTCTCCAGTTCCTCGCGCACAAGTGTTCCTCGTTCTTGCGTCTCCGCCACTCCGTTCGCTGCTCGAGCTCCGCCGCCCAGCAAATCCACGCTAGTGCTTCGCCGGACGCCGCCGAACTTCACCGCACGAAGAATCTCCGCGGTGCTGCTTCTGCGGCCGCGACATTGGCGCCTCCTCGAGCTCCTTTCCACCCCGCCGTCGACGGACTTCCTCGCCTACGGCAAGCTCATCAAACCACCGGTGAACTTCCTCCCTTGCAGCTTCGCTGCCCCAGGTTAGGCCCAATCTAGGTTTACCCCTCTTTTGCCTGTTCTTCAGATCTCGACTTGGTAGCGTATTTACTTCTTCTTTTTCTTTGCTTTTTCTCTCCTTCGTAGATCTTCACGCGGGGGTATATCGTGGGATTCTTGTTTCTCTGCACCGAACTTTATGTCTAGCGAGGAATCCTCTTCTGCCTCCTCTTCTGCCTCTTCCTCCGCCAGCCGGCCTAGCCAATCCTCCGACGAATTAACCGCCGACCTTGTCCAGATGGACGCTGATTCCGGTAGCAACCTAGAGGCCGGTAGCTCCAGCCAAGTTTCCGGCACTGATCCTACCGGTATCACTCGCGGGGCCTGGATGGGCTCCAACGTTAGTGAATACGAGATTGACTGGCTTTACCGGTCCAGGAGGATTCCGGAAGGAGTAACCTGCCGGCTTCCTGGCGACGAGATCGAACCGGTGCTTGAACCCGGTGAACGCGTTGTCTTCCTTGCTCACTTCGAGCCCGGCTTCGGCCTCCCCGTCTCCTCTTTTTTCCGGAGTTTTCTTGATTTTTACAAACTCCAACCTCACCATCTTCCCGGCAACGCCGTTTTCTACCTCTCCTGTTATGCCACCTTTATGGAGGCTTACATCGGCATTCGTCCCACTCGCGAGACGTTTGCCCGTTTCTTCGCTCTTCGGATTAATTCCGTTCAGGGCTTAGAAATTCCTAAACCCAAACCCCCCGTACAATGCGGGTCTTGCATCATTGGCTCTCGTCAGCAGAGCCCTTTCTTCAAGTTTTCCGGTCTCGAGTCATGCCGGTTATGGCAAGGGACCTTCTTTTATGTGAAGAACAACGGCGCCGCAGATCTTATTGATCTGCCTCCTTTTAATCCGGCGCCGCCCACAAGGACTAATCGGGGCTATAATCCGAAGGAGTCTCATAACGAGACTAACCGGATTATACGCTTCATGAAACAGCGGATGAAGGACACCAACATCTGCTCCGACGATATCATCCGCACCTTCATCTCGCGCCGGGTCCTTCCTCTTCAGCGCCGCGCCCACAAGATGTGCGAGATGTATGGCCCCGGTGATCCTACCAAGATCACCGGACTTCCTCTCAGCAAGAAGGACGTAGTCCGCAAGGCTAGGCAGATCTGCCAGACTGCCATGCCGGAAGATTGGTAATGGGGCCTCCGGCCCTTTAGTTCTACTAACCCTCCGACCCAAGAAGTAAGAAATTACGCAACTCGGGTCGGTTTACCGGTAACTTTTATACCGTAACTAACTCTTTTTTCTCTCTTGCTTTTCAGGCCAAGGACCGCTTTCCCGGCATTCTTTCTGACCGGCGAGGTCCCTGCCGGAAGCGTGGTTTGGACAGCTTCGATCCAGACCCCGTCATCCGTTGGCAAGATCTGAAGATGGGCCGGACTGCAGCTTCTCGCCTCGGCAGATCTCCACCGGAGCCCTCCGGTTCGTCTGATGAACTGACCCTGCTTGAGGTAGTTTCTCTTTTATACTTCTCATATTCTTCTGTTATTGTTCTTCTGTAGATGTTCCCTCAGCCAACATCAACCCACAGGTCCACGAGCACGTCGCCCCCCTGCAGGCCGAGGCAGGCCAAGAGTTTGTGGATAAACTCATGGCCCAGGGCAAGAAAAACAAGACCCCGGCTTCTGATGCCGGCTCGAGCCAAGCTCCTCCTGCCAAGCGCATCCGGACCGAACCTCTCGCGGGTAAGGTCGTAGCTGTGAGGCGCCACAAGGGCAAACAGATGCCGACCTCTACCGGGTAAGGCCCCCGTTTTCTGCTTGTTTCGCTTTCACCAAGTTCCTTTCCGGTTGCTTTTTTCCCAATCTTTTCCTTTTCTTTCTTTCAGCCCCGCGCTCAAGCTCGGCTCCAGGCCTGAGGGCTCTGCCGGATCCGCCAGGACCTCAACTCCTCCTCCTCACTCAAGTCCGGCACCATCTGGTGCCGGCACTGCCTCTGCCTCCCCTCTGGGAGGCACCACAAGTTCGGGGCGCGCGGCCCCTACACCGCCAGATCACCGCGCGGAGGAGGACCTTGCCTCCCCTCCTGAGACCCAAGATGCCGGCGCCAGCAACATGGGCGCCGGAAAAGAACCTGCCGGGCGGGCGGAACCTTCGGTTCCTCCCGTCCTTGAAAAGAAGAAGAAGAAGAAGATCAAGATGTCTTCCCCCTCCAAGGCCGCGCCGGAAGCTTCCGTGCCGGCAAGCTCCAAACGGGGTGACGCGCCTGACGCTCCCCCTTCTCCAAGGACTACGTCCACGCCACCGCCAGAGGCTCCTCACGCCGAACCAGCCGGGGCCACTCTCACGGCGTCGCCGCCCAAGGCCTTGATGCTCGTCAAGGGGAAGGAAACGGCCCCCGGCGCCTCCTTCGACGGCCAGCAGCCCCTGTCGCTGCACGTCTCCCGCGCCGCGCGCAGCGCTCGGCGAAAGGCCACCGGCCTGCTTGGCCGGATCACCAAGTTCGAGCGCGACGGCCGCGAGCTGGGGCACCTGCTGCCCTACGCGGTGAAGTGGAACGCCGCGGACCTGTCCAAGGCGACCCGCGGCCTAGGCAAGGACCGGCTGCCGGCGCCTGACCCCGCCGGCGTGCGAAGCTCCGAGGAGCACTCTATGTGGCTGCGCCGGGCCGTCAAAGAGCTGGACAACGCGTGGTTCGACGCCACGAACAACCTGATGGTAAGCCTCACAAAGCCTGTCCTATCTTTCAATTTATCTTGATTTTGCTTTCGGCTCTTCTCTATCTTTTTTGAACCTTCAATTTCATGCCGGTTTCTCTTTTTTCTTTTTGATGAATCTTGTATATCCTCCCAGTCCCCGAGTTTCGTGTTGAGAACGTAGCTCTTAGCGCGAAACTTAACTAGAAACGCGTGAAACCGGCATAGCCAGCCCCCGAGTTTCGGGTTAAGATCTTTGCTCTTAGCGCGAAACTTAACTAGAAACGCGCGAAACCGGCATAGCCAGTTGATGTCTACGGGTGCTTCTATTCTTGTAGACAGTGTTGGGCCTCCAAGAGCAGAGGTTTGTAGAACAGCAGCAAGTTTCCCTTAAGTGGATTACCCAAGGTTTATCGAACTCAGGGAGGAAGAGGTCAAAGATATCCCTCTCATGCAACCCCGCAACCACAAAGCAAGAAGTCTCTTGTGTCCCCAACACACCTAATAGGTGCACTAGTTCGGCGAAGAGATAGTGAAATACAAGTGGTATGAATGAATATGAGCAGTAGTACGGCGCCGGAAAATAGCTTATCGGCGTGCGGTTGATGGTAGTAATATTGTAGGAAGTAAACAAGCGGTAGGAACGCAGCAGTAGTAACGCAAGTAAAACAAGTAACAAGCAGCGATAGCGATATTTAGGAACAAGGCCTAGGGATTAGACTTTCACTAGTGGACACTCTCAACTTTGATCACATAACGAGAATAGATAAATGCATACTCTACACTCTCTTGTTGGATGATGAACACATTGCGTAGGATTACACGAACCCTCAATGCGGGAGTTAACAAGCTCCACAATTCAATGTTCATATTTAAGTAACCTTAGAGTGTAAGATAGATCAATACGACTAAACCAAGTACTAACGTAGCATGCACACTGTCACCTTCATGCTTATGTAGGAGGAATAATACACATCAATACTATCATAGCAATAGTTAACTTCGCAATCTACAAGAGATCATGATCATAGCATAAACCAAGTACTAACACGGATGCACACACTGTCACCATTACATCGTGCGGGAGGAATAAAACTACTTTAATAACATCACTAGAGTAGCACATAGATAAATTGTGATACAAAACACATTGCAATCATAAAGAGATATAAATAAGCACTTCACTATGTCATTCATAACAGTGAATAAGTATTCTGTGAAATATAGCCTAAGAGACCCACACGGTGCACACACTTGTCACCTTTACACACGTGGGACAAGGAGTCTCCGGAGATCACATAAGTAAAACTCACTTGACTAGCATAATGACATCTAGATTACAAGCATCATCATATGAATCTCAATCATGTAAGGCAGCTCATGAGATTATTGTATTGAAGTACATAGGAGAGAGATGAACCACATAGCTACCGGTACAGCCTCGAGCCTCAATGGAGAACTACTCCCTCCTCATGG
>NC_061514.1:3609096-3739650 GCF_022539505.1 Lolium rigidum | reverse complement strand
TGCAACTTAATACCGAATGGGGTTCGGATGATAACCTGAAGGTGGACTTTTTAGGCATAGATGCAGTTGGATGGCGGTCTATGTACTTTGTCGTAATGCCCTGATTAAATCTCACTATATTTATCATATCATGTATATGCATTGTTATGCCCTTTTCTATTTGTCAATTGCCCGACTGTAATTTGTTCACCCAACATGCTTTAATCTTATGGGAGAGACACCTCTAGTGAACTGTGGACCCCGGTCCTATTCTTTACATCGCATACAATCTATCGCAATACTTGTTTTATCGTTTCCTTGCAAACAATCATCTTCCACACAATACGGTTAATCCTTTGTTACAGCAAGCCGGTGAGATTGACAACCTCACCTGTTTCGTTGGGGCAAAGTACTTTGGTTGTGTTGTGCAGGTTCCACGTTGGCGCCGGAATCTCTGGTGTTGCGCCGCACTACATTTCGCCACCATCAACCTTCAACGTGCTTCTTGGCTCCTCCTGGTTCGATTAAACCTTGGTTTCTTTCTGAGGGAAAACTTGCCACTGTGCGCATCATACCTTCCTCTTGGGGTTCCCAACGGACGTGTACATCTAAGCGCATCACTCCCCTAAGGGGTGCCCCTGCCTGGATTTATATATCAACCAGGCTAGGGTTTACAAGAGTCCTAGTAGAATTCGCATTGGAGTCTTCTTTCTTGTAGTCCAAGATGATATTCCTTGTGGATCCAGCTTGTCGAGTCCTTGCGCTGGTCCATCTTCATAATCTGTACCGGGTATAGCAATGTCGGGTACCCGAACAGTAATGCCCACATCAATAGTCCCCGAGTGTCTGGCCGAAGTGAAGCTTCAGGCAGAGACTAAAGTTGTCATTGTCCGAATGTCTTGATCTTCTGTTGAATCTTGTGCTTGATGTAGAATCGAAGTTATTATCGGGTGCGCGGCCAGCGCTCCCGATGGGAGTACCCCCAAGCCTGTAGATGAATATGAAGTAGTCATGCATAGGGTGTAAAAAATGCTAAGTCGAATACCGTAGATTTCTTTGAGTTCCGAGAACATTTGGATGCTTTCGATGATGGCAATAATTTTGACGATGTCAGAGATGAGTTGATGATTTTGACAAAGGAGTCGATGATTTGGATGATGTCCCGGAGGAGTCGATGATTTGGATGATGTCCCAGAGGAGTTGATGATTGGTTGGCGGCAACACCCGAGCATAGGGTGCACTCCAGACCCGACGGACTCATTCCATGTTACTAAGTCGCGTACTTGTTTGTATGGTGGTCATGAGCAAGTTGTGATTGATCAATTCACATTGTAGGCCCAATGGACCCGTAGTAATCGCAACATACCTTGTTGCATGTGTTTTGAATTATGTTGGCAGCAGCCCCCGAGTCAACGAGGGAACTATGCGTCTATTCGGCTTCGTAACGCGGTGCACCGGCGTGAGCCTTTCATATTTACATTGATTCCCCCAATGGCAACACTCGCATGTTCCCCGAGGCTTTGGTGAAAACATTTTTGTAAGAAGATTTCCGTTAATTATAGCACTCGCATGTTCCCTCAGGCTCTTGACGAAAAACCGTAATAGA
This sequence comes from Lolium rigidum, assembly GCF_022539505.1. Lineage (NCBI taxonomy): Eukaryota > Viridiplantae > Streptophyta > Magnoliopsida > Poales > Poaceae > Lolium > Lolium rigidum. The sequence goes on along the minus strand of NC_061514.1, from coordinate 3,738,065 downwards.
CCTCGCAGCCCCCGAGTATTGCCGGGTAAGCTACAATATGTTGATAAACCAGAGCTCCCGATGGGAGAAATAGTAACCGATGAAGATCTTCGTTAATTATAGCACTCGCATGTTCCCTGAGGCTCTTGACGAAAACTGTAATAAACCTTGCAGCCCCCGAGTATTGCCGGGTCCAAAATAACTATCGTATGCACGATGTTTTTTTTTGTAAACCAGCGCTCCCGATGGGAGTGATAGTTGTAATAGCCGAATTTTTCTTCATATTTGCTTGAACTCCAGCGCTCCTGATGGGAGTAAACGCAATAATCAAAAATCTTCGAGAAGCCCCCGAGTAATTCCAGCGCTCCCGAGAGTGCATCGGGTGAATATTTATATAGGATGATATCCATCGAAGGTCATAGTCGATGAATCCACTGACCCGGAAGTATGTTGGGTCAATATTTATATATCCATAGAAGATAAATCCATCGATAACCATAGACCATGAAGGCGCCGACCCGGGATGCATCGGGTTAATATTTATATAACCATTGAAGATAAATCCTTTGATACCCATAGACGATGAAGCCACTAGCTCGGCTGCAACGAGGCCAATATGGAAACAGGTCGCATGGAGGACGCAGTCGAAGTAGCTGCGTGGCCAGAAACAGTCAATGTGGCGGGTGTAGTTGAAGTAGTCGCACAGCCAAAAATAGTCGTTGTGGCGGGCGCAGTCGAAATAGTTGCGCGGCCAGAAATAGTTGATGTAGCCGCGTGGCGCCTGGCCAACGTGGCCAATGAAGAGGATGCAGTCGATGTGGCGGATCAGCCACGGGCGAGCAACCGAATATATCGAGTCCGCGATGTCGGATCCGCGACAGGCGAGCCCCCAATATAATGAATGCGCGACGTTGGGCGTGGTCGTCCGAGCAGAGTAGTCAAAGGTTTGTTTCAATCTGCAGTAGCGCACAAGCTCGGGCGCAAATAATAGCGGGGAACAAAAATATTTGACGAAATAAATTTTACAAGTAGTAATTAATTGAAACTATAGCACCTGATATTTTGTATCGAATATCCGTCATTGGTAAATTCGGATGGCTTGCCCGTAATTGAAGTTCGTGTGCAGCCGCCGCGAAGTTGAAATATTTTTCGAGTGCACAATGATGAAGTTTGAGCAGAGTTTGACCGGAAGAAGTTGCCGCTGTGGACGTGATTAGGCGGCGCCTAGCGGCTATTCGTGAGTAGGCACCGGAGGATTTTTGCTCTGGGCGGACATGGTTGTACGGCCGCCACCTTAAATAACTGATTTGAAAATTCACGGATGGTCTAGCTGCAAGATCCATAAATGTGGCTAGTGCATGCATCGACTGTGTCTTCTTTGTCTAGGGACTTGGTGAGCTCTTTTTGTCTCCTTGGTTACCAACACGTTTTGATCAGCCTGTGGCAATCAGCCATAATGATTTTTCTGAAGGCGAATAAATGGCCTTGCCATCACACGTGATGCACAGTGGTTCGAGTCCGTGCCGAATAAATTTTTGGGGATGATGCAGCGAACAAGCTAAAGTTGTCGTCAGTCTCCATCTCTGAAGGATCGGATTATTAGAGCAAGTACAATAAGTCCTAGTCAGCTGACTATAAGGATTAAAATAGTATATTATTGCTTAGTTGAAGGAGAGAGAGGAGGAGAGAGAAGGAGAGTGGGCTCTTATGCAAGAGCCAACTCTATCACGTGCTTCTAGGCACTTTGTGAGAGTGAAAGGTGGGTCATACATTGATAAAGTACTATATTTTTATAGCTCACTATTGTATATGTTGGCTCTAAGTTGGCTATAGATGACATGGCACTTGGCTTATAGCCAGCAGCTGACTACACTATTGAAATTGCTCTTAGCGTGCGTTTGGTTGCTGACTCAAAGAGGAATGGGATGGGATGGTCCCACTTTTGCTTATGACACAAAGATCATATATATGTAACTCAACCATTATATCATATACTTTTCCTAAGACTTGTGTGGTTGAGTCATTAGCAAGAAAAAGATCTATTGGGCATTTTTCCATAGTTTTGAGTTCTAATAGATCATATAATTCTTTAGATGGCACATAGACACTAAATCCAAGATCTAAGATAACATGTTGGGTCTCTTTGCCAATAGTGACTAATATCTTGGGGATCCAAACACCCCCCAAGCTTTGGTGGTATCATAGCTTCATTATTATATCTTTCTATCTTTTCTTTGATTACATAATTTTCTATGTAAGAGCAAAATCGTGCTTCATGAACATTAATAGATGGGTGATCAGATTTTTTTTGTAAGATATCAATAAGTTCATGCAAGCTACATTTATCAAGATCAAGTAAATGATCTCTTATTTCACTTAGCATTTTAACTTCTTCTACTTGTGTGTAATTTGTAATCATTAGTGTCTCCATTTCTTCTTCTTCCATCGGTTCTTTATCTCTTTGCTCCTTTTTCCCTTTAACTACCCAAACTCTTTTTTTCTTCTTTTGTAAATTACTTTTTTGTTTTGTTTTTGGTAGTGTTGGTTTTTGGCTTGGATTTTTAGTAAAGAATGGCTTGAGGCGGCTCCCTTAAATATATCACCCAAGTATATTACCCTTTTTTCTGCACTCAGAAGTTGCATGTCATCTTTTGTAAATTCTTTTTCACAGATATTTAATTTTGGAGGATGGTATCCATTTTATATTCTATTTCTGGGAGAGTGCCTTTAGAGAGGTGTTCTAAGTGTTTGAAATCTTCTTTGTTAGGAAGTTCCTTGATACAATTCTCAATTATTTCTTTCACTGAGTTAAGTATTGTGATGATTATACCATCTACTTCCCTAGCATTCCCTCGGTAAGTGCCAAAGATGTTTTTAAGAGTAAGGGTTGTCTCTACAGGTGAGGATAAAATGTAACTTCCCCTTGTGGCTCTATCTAAAGAATTTTTATACCATCCATCTAATCCATAATAAAAGAATAGATTCATATTGTTTTCACCACCGGGAATAGGATCCTCATTATGCATTTTGTTTATTCTTTCCCAAGCATCCATTAGTGTTCTCCAAAGCGTTGTTTAAAAGAAGTAGTAGTATTAAAGGAGGAATTTGTCCAGATTGGTTCATAGTGCTTAAGTTTGCAAATAAAGATCGAGCTATGGAACATGCAGCCAAGTGGGTACTATTGTGCACGAAAGGTGGCAATTGTTTTTTCATGAAAGTGGCTGCCCCTGCTCACTCTAGTAGTATATTATTGTACGGAGTAATATTACTTGTACTCCTGCACTCATTTAGCTGCATCACCTGACCTCTCCGACAACAGTGCGGCCAAACACGAGTGATTAGGAGTAATATGTATATTGCTAGCAGGTGTGTCTGCTCACTTATAGATTATGAACGTACCATGTGCGGTGCAACAATAGAATCATCGATTTTCCAACGGTTGGAATGGGACCAGAGATGTGACAAGATTGTTGAACCACAAGTCGGCATATGTATGGGTCCACACAGACAAAATTAACATGGAGTAGGTGAAGTGGCAAATAAGTTGAGTTTCTGGAAAGTGTATGCATTGCCTTTACGTTCCCTCTTAAGATGGTGGAATTGTTAAGTTTCTTTAAAGTCCAGCCCTACTAAATTTTCATCAAGGTAGAGGCGCTCCTTGGTGAGAATTCCGGAAATTCGCTCCTGGCTGATTTTTTGAACTCTGATTGCTAGGGTGCGCCACACTGCGATCTAACCACTGGGCTACTGCCCGTTCTTGGATTCTTAAGTTACATATGGTACTACTAGCGTGGTAGGAGTATATGATTGGGAGACGGCTAGCATCAATTGATTAGTTGTATATTACATGTCTCTAGAGGATAATTACTAAAGAGGTAGCTATGAGAATATACTTGATGAACCCCACGATACCGATTATGGAGGTTGATTGTTTTTCAGAAATTTGGCCAAAGTTAATGTAGAGCGTAGCAGTAGTATTACACTTGCTCGTACAAAACAATGCAGATAGATGCGGCAATGTGCTGGCGTGATAGTCTATTGTTCTTTTGCCCACTGCTTAGTGCTTACCCCATTTTTAAACTGCTAGCAAGTTGCTAAATTTTTAACTGACCACATGATTAATTGGTGCAAAAAAAAAAACTACTCAACTTTATCCAGCCGATTCAGACATCCTGCCCAACAACTTGCTCCCAAATCGACGAACCAGCCAATGCCGAATCAACCAGCTTTTGCGCTGAGATGTGACTTGAGTAGATCTTCCAAGAAACAACGGTCAAGGCTCCCTACCCGCCGCGAGATCCCAAGTTCGAGTGCCAGCGTCCGCTCTCTTTGCTATCGTTGTTCCAGAGAGACGGGAGACCAGTGTGGAGGATGGTAGCCATCAGCTGCTCGCTGACGATTGACGATCCAGTCTATAAAGTACGAAGAAACCACATTCTTCACGAGCAAATGCGTGTACATGTGGGCACGAACGAAGCCTTCTTCAAGCTTCAAAGTCGAGGCCAAAATTATTGCAAATCTTATGCCCGTCCAAACAGGCCAAATAATACATATGTACACGGTACACATACAACTTTACCTGCTACTACTACTACACAGTTCCAATGGCAATGCAAGTATGAGCACTAGCAAATGAAATCAAACCTATATTTACGCAAACAATTACTGACTGCACAAACACCATCCGCAAGATGAATGCATTCTCAAATAAATCTGATAATTCGACCGCGAGAATGAATCAAATCAACGGCCTTCGTCAATGATGGAGCCCAGGAACGGCAACCGCACTGAGTCAGTCCTCTGAGTCGAGCTCGATTGCCCACTGACGTTGGAGCTCATGAAGCTGGTGTTGCCACCACCCTTGATCTGCCACTCCGTGATGTAGCTGGGCTTGGACACATTGCTGGGCGCCTCGACGTCGCCCGTCAACATGGCCACCACCCTCGACATGGATGGCCGCTGGTGGGGTGAGCCTTGGGTGCACACGAGCGCCACCTTGATGGCCCGGAGCACCTCCTCGCTATCGAATTCTTCGAGCCTTGGGTCTAGCATGTCCAGAGGGTGGTTGTCCTCGTACAGTTCCCAGACCTGAAAGTGTCAAGATGGTAAGCTAAAATGCAGCATATGTGTTCAAGTAATATAGAAAAATCGAGCAGACTGAATTTTGAATTAGCATATTATTAACATTCACTGTAGCGGATTCACTGCAGTTTTTCTGCATGATGGAAGCACTCACATATGCCAAAACTGAGCCAGGAGGGCTTGATTTAAAATTCAGTGAAAGCATTTGAGCTCTACATTTCCAATATTTAGTAGGAATTTCACTATAGGTTACTTATACCGATAACAAAGAGCATACTACAGCCTGCAGTTCCTCAGTGAGCTTACCCATTCGAAAATATAAACCTTGTTTTGGTCCTGAGTAGAGTAATAGTTTGGTCTTCCAGCTAAAGTCTCCAATACCACAACGCCAAATGCAAACACATCAACCTTCTCTGTCACATGGCCTCTCATGGCATACTCAGGTGCGAGGTAACCACTTGAAAAAGGAGATGATAAACGACATAAGCATACAGATGAAAATAGTATGTAAACATAAAGGTTAGCAAAGTGGAAATGCACTTACAATGTACCAGCAACTTTCGTGCTGACATGTGTCTCCTGATCATCGTAAAGTTTTGCGAGCCCGAAATCTGAGATCTTAGGATTGAGATTGGCATCAAGTAAGACATTGCTGGCCTTTATGTCCCTGTGCACAACACGGATGCTAGATTCTTCATGAAGATAGGCCAGACCTCTCGCAATGCCTAAGCATATCTCAAAGCGCGTTGGCCAGTCTAGGTTTGACCTCCCTTTTCCTGCAGATGTGGGTTTAAGTATTTAGTTGTCTATACTAAGCCTGAATTTGCAGTTTTTTAGCTGCGTCACTCAACAGAATTTGTACCAAAAAGAGCATGGTCCAAGCTTCCATTCTCCAGGTACTCATAAACCAACAATGGCTTATTGCCCTCAAGGCAGCAACCATACAACTTCACGAGATTACGGTGCTGCACCCGAGATATAGTTTCTATTTCCGTCGCGAATTCCTTTTTCCCCTGATGAGATGTTTCAGACAGCTGCTTCACTGCCACAAACCTACCATCAGTTAACTTTCCCTGCAAAAAGGCAACATTTTTCAACAATGGAAGTTTCAGCCTTTCAGGTCTGGTAACCATCATTGTCCCCTCTTCATTTTAGAAATTTTGTCAACATGTATGTGGGGAAACTAAAAATACAAAAATAACTCGTATATACATGTGTGACTTCTAATATTTACTTGTACTACTAGCTTATCGGAAATTACTTCCAGGATGAAATCTTTAAAGAAAATTCAAGACTATGTACAAGATTAACCAACCTTATAAACTGACCCATATCCTCCTTTACCAAGAAGGTTATTAGAACTGAAATTTTCGGTAGCTGACCTCAGTTCCCCATAGCTGAGAACATTAGGTCTTCCCACAATACTGTACAGCTCTGCAAGACATCACAAAAGATATGCTTACTTCGACTACTCCTTTGCTCAGTTAGAACACAATTTAGTCCTAGTGTATCCCATACCTTCTTGCTCCAACGACAGTTTTCTCCTTTTCTGCCTCCAAACAAAGATTCCAGCAAATGCTAACAGTCCTAAAACTGCCACACCAACTATAACCCCCACAATCACACCTATTTTACTACCTTTCTTCTTTGCGACAGCATTACGCACTGTAGGGGTGAAATCTGACACAAAGTTCACTTGTTAGAAATGTGATGTAAACAGTCAGTATATTTCAAACTCCTCTAAGACTTCCTTTACAAAAATCTAACCCCATGCCTAGTATTCCTGAGTAGTTTGTTTAGTATATTTAATTCGCTAGTTCTCTTGTGAGTGTTTAACCAACGTAATAGTTAGTACAGTAGAGGCAACAGACAAATTGATATTTTTATCCAACTTTCATTTATCTTAATTCTTTACTTTATGCAAAGCCTAACTGGATGTGATTTCACTTTCCATAGTATTGAAAGTAGAATGAGCAAAACTTCTATAACAGCCACGAGTACATAAAGGACTAAATGAAATATGTACAGTATCAACCCTAATTTTCATATTGATGCTCTAGTATTTCCAATTGCTTTTATTTCAAGAACATAAGATTGCATTCAACAACTTTATTACTTCCTCCGTTTTTATTTAGTTCGCGTTTTGGGTTTAGTCAAAGTCAAAAAAATTAAATTTTGACCATGATTATAGGAAAAAATATCAATATCTGTAATGCCAAATACATATAATACGGAAATTTAGTTAATCACGATTTTAATACAATAAATTTTATATTATAATTGTTGATATTTTTTCTAAATATTTGATCAAAGTCTACAAAGTTTGACTTTGACTAAACCTAGAACGCGAAGTAATTGTGAGCGGAGGGAGTATGTGTTTCTACCAAGTTAATTTGAGGAATATATGGTAGTTGGTATTAAAACCATTATTTCAAGTCAAGGTATGTACTTGGTGTTGCACTCAAAGCTGAGATCGCAGGCCCGTAGTAGCCTTGAGAAGGAATGCAGCAAGTGCCCTTGCCAGCCCAGAAGAGATGAATCTCAAGAAAGTTCTTCGTGACAGGAACAATGTACTGCTTCCTAACAGCAGTGTAAGATTTCCCACCTGCCTCCTTCCTTATGTCAAAGTTCTGCTCTTTACGGACACCCTATAACAACAAAATCAACAATAAAAATATTGACTGGGTTGTAAGCTAATAATACTGGCTACCACTTATCAGTGAAACAGGAACCTACCTGGACATATATATCGAAAACCCTTCTCCCTGTGCTCTTCCAAGACTGACCATCTGGGAAGTCGAACTCTGCAAATTGAAGTGTAACTGTATAGTTTCCATTTTCAAGTCCAATACCGAAGTATCTTAAGGATGACGGTGACATCCTTGCATTCCGGAACAGTTCTGTATCAAGTGTATTTTGAAACTGGTGTGAACTATAGATTATATAACTTCCATTCCGTGAATCCATGAACCTTCCAACGTTGCTAACACCCCATGTTGGCCCTCCTGTAACATAAAATGATGCAGCTCCAAGGCTGGCATCATCAGGTTCATACACAGAATTATCTGAGCCTGATACAGATCGCATACTACCACAGTCCACAGCGAAGGAAGAAGCTGCAAGCAGGTTAAATTATTTAATATTGATATTAGTTTAGTGAACCTTCAGTTGCAATTGTATAGTTCCTCGAGTAGGTACATGCTTAAAATTTCAAAATGCAGAAGTCTCACACTTTGGAGAACCAAGAAAACATGGTGTACTACGCTGAAGGCAACCCCACCCCGTAGGTAAGACACTGCAAATGTAACAAAGTGTTTTGAACCCGAAATAAAGCAGAGAGAACCACTAATCATACTTGAAGGTGTTTTAGGAGATACTGAAATATGGACGAACCTGTTGCTGGAACTATCGGCCACGAAATTGTTTGTCACCAGATTCCTAAGTAGGATGAACAACCAAAAAAAATTAGAATGCGTTGCTCATACTTCATAGAATATTTAGAACTTCTGTCCTATAGCTTAAATGAAATAACTCAAGTGACACATAAATAGTTGACCGATTTTGTGGCTGTAAGACTAATATCTCACTTCATAAACACTAGAAGCCGTACGCATCTTAATTTTTTTTATAAATACTTAAGATAGAGACACCAAAACAGATTTTCAGATTACCAAATAGGAATCAAGCTTATTTTATGTGTACAAAACAGATTTTCAGATTACCAAATAGGAATCAAGCTTATTTCATGTGTACACATAAGCCTAATTGAGACGAAACATGACCTTATAGGCTGGATTTGATTCGCCAATAACGTGAGTTTCAGAATTTGGAACTTACAATTGAGAATCTTTAGCCCAAGAAGGAACGCTTCCTGAGAGCTGGTTGTAGGAAAAATCTCTACAAAATGATAGAATGAAAGCACCATTAGAAACTAAATAAATACCAGCCTGCTTTTATTGTGTAAATAAAAATCAAACCGCATTACATACAAACTTTTTAGTAATGATCCTATTGAGCTTGGAAGGCTTCCTGAAAGGCTATTATTCCCAAGAAATCTAGTCACAAACAAAATTTAGAGATTAGCAAGAACAATGATGAAAGTCTTCCTTCCATAGAAATACACTTTCAAGTCAAGAGAGTCCATACAGGAAGGTGAGTGAGGTCAGATTCAACAAGGTTTGTGGTACTTCTCCTGTGATATTATTGAAACTCAAATCCCTATAATAATAATATAACCAGAAGGAAAAGATGTCATCAGCTAGTGTATAATTCATAGTAATGCCAAGTATCTTGCATGAAATGAACCTGGTTGTAGTTTATCATCACCACAAAATGCTTACAGTAAATTTAAACTCGTGAATTTCGAAAAGTCTGTTGATACGAGCTTATCAGATATCCTACAGTTCCTCAGAATCCTGCAAAGAAAACATGTTACATGTATTAGGACTGAACTTGTAGATTTACTACTGTAATTTGAGCCATTAACTGAATGACATGTTACACATACAGGGTGTTCAAAGATGTCAGGTTATTGAGGAATGTCAGTGAAGAAGAGCTCCCATTTAATATATCACCAATTCGTCTGCACCACAGAAGTAAAATATTAATTTCCCCTGCTGCAACCTTCACATTAAACAATGACATTTAGCTCTTATCACCGGTATTAGGCACTTACAAGCTTGCCAGTAGGCCCAGATTGGAAAGAGTAGCTGGAATTGGACCCTGAAAAGAATTGCCTTGAAACCTCCTACAATTCCATAGTTCTAGTTAGTCATATGAAGCATCATTTCCTGACAAATGCAGCAACTAAGTAATGAAAGTACAGATATCTCTTTCCTGGAAGAAAAAGAAAGTGAATTCAATGCTCGCTGATAATATAACCTCATCTGAAACTAGCAACCATCTAATGGATAGTTGGGGAAGGAGGATGCAATGTTTACTGTGTATTGATCTAACAACTGAGACGTCAAATGGATTGTTTCTTCAGAGGCCACATATGGAGATTCAGCACGTTCAAGAAAGGCTCAAGTACTAAAAATGCTATCGCTTGCACTAAAATAGTTATTACCTCCGTTCCAAAATATAAGCCTTTTAGATAACTAACTTCGTATCTAAAAAGGCTTAGATTTATGAACAGAGGTGCTACTATTTAAAATGAATCTCCCACTCCAACACCAATTTATGTTTTGCACAAACTAAAGCTCAGCTTGTAGATAACTACAGAAAACTGCAATAATATTGTTTCAAATCTCACTGCAGATAAATATTCTTTGAAACTGTATAAACAACATATCCATATCATTTGCAGTATATTTTTTTAGAGATCGAATTGCTATAACTAAGATCAGTAGTGACCTTACAGATCGGTTAAACTACTCCAGCTCCCAATATAATCTGGTATTTGCCCGGTAAAATCATTATCTGATGCCCACCTAAACAAAGAGAAGAGAAGTACATAAGATTGAATGGTGTCGAATATTATAATATATCAACAACACGTCAACTAATAGGCATACAATTGTTTCATTTTTGTAAGCTTGGAAAGTGATGATGGTAGTGGTCCACTGACGCCAGCACTATCAATGTACCTGTAATTGAGAAATACAGAAACAACACACATTAGACAAGGATCCAAGAGAAAAGGCAACTGGCTTGGCAGAAGAAAACAGAGTCCCCAGAAAATACATACAGTTGCTCAAGTTTTGTGAGGTTTCCCAGTTCCGAAGGAAGCGAGCCACTAAAATTGTTTGAGCTAAAGCTCCTACAAATACACCAAAAATTCCAGGTTAGACAATGCAAACTTTCTAATGTCAAAAGCATGGAGACTATCAGCACAGTTACCCTTCAAACCAAATTCAAGCCTAAAGTTGTATGATAAAATACAATCGTAAAGCTACAAAAAAAAACATTTCTTACAGTACTATAAGATTCGTAAGATTCCCGAGCTCCTTTGGTACAGGTCCAGATAATGCATTGATACCCAAACTCCTTATGTGTTGAAAAGAGGAAGCGTGAGATTACATGCCAAAAAATGTAATGTATTCACTTGATGATGAAATGATGTTTTGAGTTGTGAATCTCACATGTACTGCATATTAGTCAACTCGCCCATGAAGGATGGTAAAGGCCCTGTTAGGTAATTTTGTGCTAAATTCCTGAAACAAAACCGAAGCAAATATAAGAAATAATTGAACTTGGTGGTTTCATGTTAGCAGAGTATATAGAGCACTGTAAAAAAACAATGTCGGTTTGGAGTTCATACAGATTGGTCAAGGCTGTGAGGTTCCGCAGCTCTTCTGGTATGGAACCGACCGCGTCCAAGGCGTATATTTTCCTGCATCGCAAGGTATCCCATCATGCCAACAACTTTACCGATCTTACCTACCAATCGCACTCATCGGTGGAAGGAACGAAGCCGTCGCTTGAACTGGCATTCCGTCGAACAGGCTATGAGCGCGTGCGGGGCACTTACAGCTTGGTGACGCGGCATACGGAGGTGTTGCCGCCGGTGCAGACTTCGCATTTGATGGCCGGGTTGAAGTTGGGGTTGCTGTCGATGTCGGTGTTGTCCGTGGCGGCGCCCGTGCAGGGGTCGCCGCTGATGTTCCATGACGTCCCTGCCTTCTGGCCGAGCTTGGCGAACACCGCGTTCAGCGCCGCCGCTGCGAGACAAACGACACACCATAAAAAATTCATCGTCCGATGGTGATCCGACGGCCGACAGGAAGCAAGAAAGCTGGCTGGTCTAGGAGCGAACAGCGTGGGGAACTCGAATCAACAATCTGGATTCAGGAATGAAGATGAATTGGATTGGAGCATATGCTCACCGTCACCCGGATCGGTCCTCGTCGGCCGCTGAGCATGGGCAACCGTGGCCAGAAGCAGCAGCGAGAGCGCGGCGCCATGGCGGAGCTGGCTCCAGGGCCGGCTCTGGCCCAGGGCAAGAAGTGCGACGGTCCGGGGCCCAACAAAAATAGGGGCCCATTATTTCTGGTACAGTGCATATAGGGAAGAGTAGAGGGAAAAAAAATAAGCCCATCTGGCATGCACGTATGGCCTTCACCAAGACTCTTCTCCAGGCCGAATCCGCTGGGAACGTCCGGTTGTTGATTCGTGGAGGCTCCGACTTTGTGGGCTATCGACTGCTAGAGTACCTAATTTCTTTTCCCTATTCGGTAATTAAGCAAGACACGATCACAGAGAATTGGAGACATGGAGCCACTGCTTTGCTACGGCCTGGGCAAGTCCGCGAGGTAATACTCGGGTCACAAATTCTACGAGACCTTGCAGACTTATTACTAGTATATTTTTTCATGTTTTGAACCAAATCTCTCAATCCGCTCACCCATTATTTTCTTTCTTCTCACAACACGTATTTATAGCTTCTTCCATAGTTTCATTCATTACTCGTTAATTGTAGTTCGCTGTCAGTGGAAATAGTCAACCTCGGTCATTCAGATAGCCTGGTTTTGGAGGTTCGTGGAGGTTTCGGTGCGGTGTAGATAGCCTTGTTTTGAAGGTTTCGTGGAGTATGATACTGGTTTGAACAAAGGCAAGAAAATTTATGACGTGCTTATGTTATTGAAAATTTATGGGGAAAAACGAGGTCATAAGTGTTTTATCCATCTATGTATGCAATCATTTTTTTCTGTCATTGGGCCCATTTATAGAGTTCGCCCTGGGGCCCTCCAAATCCTTGAGCCGGCCCTGGCTGGCTCCCTCTCATCTCCTTGCCTACCTACCTACCTAGCTCGGTGCCCCCTGTGACTTGTGACTTGTGAGCCATTGCAAAGCCGGGAAGATAAAATCTCACAAGGACTGAAGGGGACGTGTCTAAGCTAAGCTGGAGACATTGTTGACGCAACGAGGATTAGTGGCCACGTACTACCAACCCCTACGATAAGCAACTTGGTCCTTGATTCATTCCCAAAGTGCCCAAGTGGAACAAGCCACTAATCCTCAAATAAAAGTCAACACAGGTATACTGCAAGGGACGATAACATTTGCCGCTGCTAGCGAAAACATTTGCAGCAAACAAGGCCAGACTCGTTCTATAGCATAAATTAAGAGGGCTAGATGTATCCTGTTCATGAAGCTTTTGTTTAACTATTACTGACTGATATGTAAGGGTTATTAGTACAACTAAACATAAGCTTTATTTGTAATTTTTCATTGCTGATGAATCGGTTTATGAAAGATCAGTGTGTAAGTTGACATGGATCATGCACACGGGTACGAGGAGAGCGACACACTAGATGACAGTGATACCACTCTGGTGACCAAGGGAAACTCAGTGGCGTTATTTAGCACCGGCGCATAGCTAGCCAGGCGCGGTAAGCCTAGCGGCTATAGGCCTTTTCCTAGTAGTGTCATGTGGAGGCGTCGGGCCGTCTATTCCAGGACTCGTGGCTCCTTCCAAGGCCACAATTGCATTGCCAAACAGTTGTCCACTCATGCGGCTATCGCCAGTTAAGATACGAGCGGCTTGCTAAAGGCCTCTACTACAACTATGACGACAAATTCACCCCTGGGCATCATTGCAAGCGTCTTTTTGCTTGTTGGATGGATTTTTTTTTCAATAGGAGGCACGTGATCCGCTGGAAACAAGCACCGATTTTTAAGTTTTCTTGGGTAGACTAGTACTCTTTCAAGCTCAAGGACGAGCTGCTTGTCGAAGGGGGGAGTGATGTCACTCATGCCAAGCAATATAGCCGATTTGAACCTTCCTATCTTAGGATTAGTTATCTTTCGTTATTTTCATGTAATATTAGTTGTCTAGAATCAGGAGTCTTAGTTGATTTACGTTTCTATCTCTAGTTGGTTGGCTCCTATATTTTTTTCTAATAAAGGCCACGTTATTACTCAAAAGTTTTAAACATTACACCCGACCTCTGCAAAACGGGAATGAACACAGTTGCAAGGCATCGCTAGCCACCACCAATTGACAGGCTCAACCAACATCCATGGTGAAGGGGCTCCACAAACAATGCCTCATATAAGAGGACCGACACCTGAAAACTGACATATCGTCGGCATCGATTGAGGATGGTGCATGGTTTCACCTGAAGCTCACCCATCCTGAAGCAACATCCGCTTGTCCGCCGAGTGTATGGTACACTCTGTTGTGCCATGGAAAAAGGTCCTCCTTATATAGTTGTCCTGATCTAAGTGAGAAATATACAATCTGCGATATATCGGTAATTAACATGAAAAACTAGTGTTTGGTGTTTCCTAACACTAATACTTGCGGTGAAATTTAGCGGATGGTTTGTAAAATAGCTTCACCATCGATGTACATTGTAACGAACATAAACTAAGGAAAAATAAAATATGGATTTATTGCACCTTAGTCCTTAGCACATGTGCTCTCTTTGCTTCACCAAATTAAAATATGGGTCTATATAATTCACAACAATCTAAAAAACGAACTCTATTGTAGGATATCAGAATGAACTATATATCTCCAAAGTTTCATGAATTTTGTAGTTAGTGTATTCCAAAAAAATAATACAGAGCAAAACAAATACTCCATTTTAGTTGCTTTAATTATTATTTTACATGCTAAAAAAGGCAAAAAAAACACTGTACATATTATAAATTAATGAAATGGATGTTGCAGTATGCTTGTGTGACAGTATGCTATTCTTTTGCCCGCAAGTTGGGATCTTTTTTTTCTTTGGAAACCTGCGAAATTTTGAACTGCTAGCTGGCTGGTTTTTAATGACCACATGATAAGTTAAACGTTGCAAAAACAACTCGACTTTATCCAGCCGATCCAGACAATCTATCCAACATCTTGCACACAATGCACCGAACCAGCCAATGTGGAAGCAACCAGCTTCTCCGCTGATGTGACTTGAGTAGATATTCCAAGCTTTAATGGTCAAGATAAACTACTAGTGGGAAAATGTTAAATAGACAACGTCAGCGACTCTGCGTCACCGATGTGTACGTGCTCACCTCTGTTTACTTGAAAAGGAGTCGAGAGGTCAGTGTGGAGACCAATTAGCCATCACCTTCTTATGGTCCACTCCAAAATCTAGAAATAAACTTTTAAAGAAAAGTGCCTTATCGGCATCACTATACAGACATTATTCACAAGCAGGCCCATGTTTCGCCTTCTTCAAAATTCAGATTCAAAAGCCAAATTATTGCAAAATCTTATGCGCGTCCAAAGAGACCAAATAATACACATGCAGCTTTTTACCTGCTACTCCTAACTACTAGAGTGCTAGTTACAGCGCCAATGCAACTAGGAACCCTAGCAAATGAAATCAAATGTACACTTCCACAAAAAACTGACTGCACCGACACCATTCTCAACAAATCTGCGGCACAAGAAGCCGCCATGGACCGATCGACCGGCCACGATAATCATATCAACGGCCTTCGTAGAGGGCAGAGCTCATGATCTGCGACGAGCCACGCGCCGAGTCGGGGGCCCTCGGCGCCGAGCTTGACTGCCCGCTGACGTCGGAGCTCATGTAGCTGGTGTCGCCGCCACCCTTGATCTGCCACTCCGTGATGTAGCTGGGCTTGGTTACCACGTCAGGGGCCTCGACGTCGCCCGTCAGCATCGCCACCACCCTCGACATGGGCGGGCGCTGGTGGGGCGAGCCCTGGGTGCAGACGAGCGCCACTTTGATGGCCCGGAGCACCTCCTCGCTGTTGAACTCCTCAAGCCTCGGATCGAGCATGTCCAGAGGGCGGTTGTCCTCGTAAAGTTCCCAGACCTGAAAGCATCGATCATGTTTTATTCTGGGAAATGGCCTTTAAACCAAAACAAAAAGATCACTAGAGCCTAGAGTTCCTCCTGGCGCTTACCCATTCAAATATATAAACCTTGTCTTCGTCCTTAGTGTAATAATTAGGCCTTCCAGCTAAAGTCTCCAACACCACAACGCCAAACGCAAACACATCAACCTTCTCTGTCATATGGCCTCTCATGGCATACTCAGGTGCAAGATAACCACTTGACAAATGAGAGGAAAATCGTCGTTAGCAATACTTATAGAAAACAAACGTAAATATTAGCAAGATGGAAATGCACTTACAATGTGCCAGCAACTTTCGTGCTGACATGTGTCTCCTGATCATCATAAAGTTTTGCAAGCCCAAAATCTGAGATCTTAGGATTGAGATTAGCATCAAGTAAGATATTGCTGGCCTTTATGTCCCTGTGCACAACACGTATGGCAGATTCTTCATGAAGATAGGCCAGACCTCTTGCAACGCCTAAGCATATCTCAAAACGTGTTGGCCAGTCTAAATGTGCACTCCCCTTTCCTGCAAATGTAGGTTTAAGTTTTTAGTTGTCTATACTAAGCCTGAATTTGTAGATATGCAGCTGCGTCAATCAACAGAATTTGTACCAAACAGAGCACGGTCCAGGCTTCCATTCTCCAAGTACTCATAAACCAGCAATGGCTTATTGCCCTCAAGGCAGCAACCATACAGCTTCACGAGATTACGATGTTGCACTCGAGATATAGTTTCTATTTCCGTCGCGAATTCTTTTTTCCCCTGACGAGATGCTTCAGACAGCTGCTTCACTGCCACAAACCTACCATCAGTTAACTTTCCCTGCAAAAAGATGACACTTTTCAGCAATGGAAGTTTCAGGTAACAAACTGTCATTATTCACTCTAAAGACAATGAAATAGATCCCCGCTTCATTTTAGAAATTTTATGGACATGTACATGCAGAACAAATAATGCAAAAATACAACCCGTATAAACAGGTTTGTCTTTTAAAGTTCTATAATGTTTACTTATACTACTAGCTTACCGGAAGCTCCTTCCAGAAAGAAATTTTTAAAGGAAATTCAAGATTATAAGTACAGAATGAACTGACCTTATAGACCGACCCATATCCTCCTTGACCAAGAAGGTTATTAGAACTGAAATTTTCAGTAGCTGACCTCAGTTCACTATAACTGAGGACATTAGGTCTTCCCACAATACTGTACAACTCTGCAAGACATCACAAAAGATAAGAAACTTACTTCGACTACTCCTTTCCTCAGTTAAAATACAAATTGATCCTAGTATATCTCATACCTTCTTGCTCCAGTGATAGTTTTCGCCTTTTCTGTATCCAAAAAATGATTCCAGCAAGTGCTGCCAATCCTAAAACTGCCACACCAACTACAACTCCCACAATCACACCTGTTTTACTACCTTTCTTCTTTGCCGCAGCGCTACGTACTGTAGGGGTGAAATCTGACAGAAAGTTCACTTGTTAGAAATGTGATGTCAACAGAGTCAATATATTTCAAGTGAGGTTGAATTAAAGGTTCTACTATCTGTATAGTATCAACCCTCATTTTATATTAATGCTCTAGTATTTTCGTTTGCTTTTGTTTGCAACTGCTCAGGATAGCATCAGCATGGACAATATATGGTAGTCAGAATTAAAATCATTAATTATTTCAAGTTAAGGGGAGTACTTGGTGTTGCACTCAAAGCTGATATTGCAGGCCCGTAGTATCCTTGATCAGGAATGCAGCAAGTGCCCTTTCCAGCCCAGAAGAGATGAATCTCAAGAAAGTTCTTGGTAACAGGAACAGTGTACTGCTTCCGAACTGCAGTGTAAGATTTCCCTCCTGCCGCCTTCTTTATGTCAAAGTTCTGCTCCTTACGCTCACCCTATACAAACAAGAAGAACGAAAATATGACTGGCTGATAAGCTAACAATACTGCTTATCGCTTACCAGTGAGAACCTACCTGGACATATATATCGAAAACCCTTCTACCTCGGCTCTTCCAAGATTGAGTGTCTGGGAAGTCAAACTCTGCAAATTGAAGTGTAACTGTATAGTTTCCATTCTCAAGTCCAATACCAAAGTATCTTAAAGATGACGGCGACATCCTTGCATTCCGGAACAGTTCCGTATCTAGTGTATTCTGAAACTGCTGCGAACTGTAGATTATATAACTTCCATTTGATGCATCCATGAACCTTCCAACATTGCTAACACCCCATGTTGGTGCTCCTGTAACATAATATGATGCAGGTCCAAGACTGGCATTATCAGGTTCATACAAAGAACCATCTGAGCCTGATATGGATCGAACACTACCAGAGTCCACAGCAAAGGAAGAAGCTGCAAGCAAGTTAAATTATTTAATAGTTGTATTAGTTTTTGCAAGCTTACAGTTCCTCAAGTAGGCATATGCTTAAAATTGCAAACGCAGAAGCCTCACACTGTGGAGAACCAAGAAAACATGGTGTATCACGCTGAAGGCACGTCCACCCCGTAGGTAAGACACTGCAAATGTAATAGACTGACATTTTGAACCCAAAATACAAGCTGAGAGAACTTACTAACTATCTATTCGGGTCTTGAGAAGATATTATTAAAGTATGGACAAACCTGTTGCTGGAACTGTCCGCAGTGAAATTGTTGCTCACCAGATTCCTAAGAGAATGAATAATAAGCAACAATTAGAATGCACTGTTCATACTTCACAGCATATTTAGGGTTTATTTGATATAGCTTAAATAAGACAACTTTAGTGAGGCTTAAATAACTGGCTCGATTAGTGCCAGGCTGTAAGATTAATGTCTAACTTCCCAAACAATAGGCATCCTACACAATTTTATAAACGCTTAAGACAGATGCAAAAAAACAGACTTTCATATTTATCAAATATGATTCTTACTTATTTCATGTGTACACTATAAGCCTAATAAGCCTTACTTGGGCGGATTGGTTCAGCCAGTAATGGGAGTTTCGTAACTTGGAACTTACAACTGTGAATTTCTAGCCCAAGAAGGAACGCTTCCTGATAGCTGATTGTAAGAAAAATCTCTACATAATAAGAATATGAAAGCACCATTAGAAATTGAATAAACATCTCCCTGCTTTTATTATGTAAATACTGTAAATAAAACTGAACCACATTGCATACAAATTTTTAAGTGAAGATCCTATTGAGCTTGGAAGGCTTCCTGAAAGGCTATTGTTCCCAAGAAATCTAGTCACAACAAAATTTATAAAGATTAGCGAGAAGAATGATGAAGGTTTTCCTTCCACAGAAATATGCTTTGCAGTCAAGAGAGTCCATACAAGAAGTTGAGTGAGCTCAGGTTAAACAAAGTTTGTGGTACTTGGCCTGTGATATTGTTGAAACTCAAATCCCTGTAAAAAAGAAAGACGGGAAAGATGTCATACACCAATATGCAATCCATAGCAATGCACTTACGTATCTTGCACAAATGGCACTTGACTGTCGAAATAAAATGCTTACAATAAAATTTTTTTTTGAAACAATGCTTACAATAAACTTAATTTCGTGAAGTTCGAAAAGTCTACTGATACAAGCCTATCAGATATCCTACAGTTCCTCAAAACCCTGCAAAAAGAACATAATACAAGTTTTAGGATAACAAGTCGATGAATTACAACAAATTGGAACTGTAATTTGAGCCAATAACTGAATAACAAGTAATGCATACAGGGTGGTCAAAGATGTCATATTAGTGACAAATGCCAGTGAAGAAGAACTTCCATTTACTATATCACCGATTCGTCTGCACAACGGAAGTATATTATTAAATTTTCTCTGCTGCAACCTTGACATTTAAGAATGATACTTAGCTCTTATCACTGGTAATAGTTACTTACAAGCTTGTCAACTGGCCAAGATTGGAAAGAGTAGCTGGAAGCGGACCTTGAAAAGAATTGCCTTGAAACCTCCTACAATTCCATAGCTCAAGTTAGTCATTGAAAGAATCCCCTTCTCGATGGATGCAGCAACCTAGTAGTAAAAGAGGAGAGAGATCTATCCTTCCGACATCAAAAGAAAGTGAATCTATGCAGCTAGAACCTAGAAGTACAACTTATTATATAAGAAAATACAGGGTATATATTTCGAGTGATTCAATGCTTACTGATACATCACTCTTCTGAAACTAGCAGCCATAAGTTTGGATAGTGGGGGAAGGAGGATGCAATGTTTTGTAAGATGCCACATACAGAGATCAGCGTGGTCAATAAAGGCTCTAGGACCAAAAATGATATCTCTGGGACAAAAGCAGTTATTTATTTTAAATGAATCTCCAACTTCCACACCTACTTATGTTTTGCACAATCTAAAGCTTAGCTTGTATATAACTACAGAAAACTGCACAGGTATCTTTCAAAGCTCCTTGCATAAAATATTCACTGAAATGTGTAAACAACATATCCCATATTATTTGCAGCAATTTAATTTTTTAGAGAATTACTATGACTGAGATCAGAAGCAATCTTACAGGTCTGTTAAATTAGTCCAGCTCCCAATATAATCAGGTATTAGCCCAGTAAAATCATTATCTGACGCCCACCTAAACATAGAGAAGAAAAGTACATAAGATCGAATGGTGTGGAACATTATAATGTCAACAACACGTTGAGTATAGACATACAGTGTTTTCATATTCGTGAGCCTGGAAAGTGAGGATGGTAGTGGACCAGTAAGGCCAGCACTGTCAATGTACCTGTTATTGATTGAGAAGTAGAGAAACAACACAAATTAGACATGCAACTGACTAGTCCATGTGAAAAGACAACTGGCTTGGCAGAAGAAAACTGATTCTCGAGAATTCAGTAAATACATACAGTTGCTCAAGTTTTGGCAGGTTTCCCAGTTCCGAAGGAAGCGAGCCGCTAAAGTTGTTTGAGCTAATGCTCCTGTAAATACACCAAAAACTTGAGGTTAAACATGTATATTGTAAAAAAGCATGAAGCCTATCAGCATAGTTACCATTGAAAAAGAATTTAACTCTAAATTTGTAGTTACAAAAAATCCTTACAGTGATACAAGATTTGTAAGGTTCCCGAGCTCCTTTGGTACAGGTCCAGATAACGCGTTGATGCCAAGAGACCTTATGTTTCCAAAGAGAGAAAGCGTGAGATTAAATGCAAAGAATTCGAAAGTAATACGTGTTCATTTCATCTCATGAAATCATGATCAGAGTTGTCAATCTCACATGTATTGCATAGCAGTCAACCCCCCGATGAGCGATGATAGAGGCCCTGTCAAGTAATTCTGCCCCAAATCCCTGAAATAGCATCGAATCAGATACAATGATAAAGTGAACTTGGTTTGGGAGACTGGAATACTATGCAGAGTCTCGGTTTCGAGTTCGTACAGATTGGTCAGGGCAGTGAGGTTCCACAGCTCTTCCGGTATCGGTCCGACGGCGTCCAAGGCGTATATTTTCCTGCATCAGAAGGGTCTTGTCAGCCGTGGGCAATCCATCGAACACCCTGTGGGCGAGAGAGGTAGCGCGGTCGGCACTTACAGCCTGGTGATGCGGCAGACGGAGGTGTTGCCGGTGCCGGTGCAGCGTTCGCACTTGATGGCCGGGTTGAAGGGCGGGTTGTTGTCGATGTTGGTGTTGTCGGTGGCGGCGCCGGTGCAGGGGTCGCCGCTGATGTTCCATGTTGACAACGCCTTCTTGCCGAGCTTGGCGAACACCGCGTTCAGCGCCGCCGCTGCGAGACAAAAGAGCCGGGTCAAAAAAAGACGCCCATCCAACCGTCCGATGGGGATCCGACGGGCGACAAGCGCTAGAAAAAAACCGCGAGTGAGACCAGCCAAATGAAACCGGACATGGTTTCTGACTTTTCTGTCCGGAGGAGCAAATGTCAAAACAGAGACGTCGACGTGCGTCGATGGCTAGATTGACCTTCCGACGGAGACATCCGGAACACGCTGGTTTGTTGGAACGGCAAGATCATGCGTTCATACTCTTGCAGATCATGGGGAACGAACCAAGGAGGGTGACGATGGAATGAAAATTCAGGAGAAACAAGCAGAGCAGCATGCAAACAAAACAGATAGCATCTCCTGTTTTTTCATCAGCAGCAGTTGATCGGAGAAGAGAGCAAAGCTGAGGCGAATCACTGGGCAATTCATCACGGGCAGCGAAAACCAGCTGGCGATGGTTTATCAACGAACAGCATGGGGGAAACCAACACTTGAGATTCAGGAAAGACGAAGTCGAGCATGCTCACCGTCGCCGGGATCGGTCTTCGCCGTCTGTTGAGCATGGGCAACCGCCGCAAGAAGCAGCAGCGAGATCGCCGCGCCATGGAGGAACCGCCTCATCTCCCCTCCCTCCCTTGCTCAGTTCTTCTGTTTGTAACTCGGTCTTGCTCTAGCTTAGGATATCTCGGCTTCCTGTGTACTCGGAGAGGGGAGAGGGGTGTGGTGGGGTGAACGATGAGAGCCGGGACAATAAGAAGAAACTTGGGAAAGGGACATGAGTATGGTGGGGCACTGGGCTCCCGGAGGCATGCTCACACGACGACGACTACGATGGTCAATGATATTCCTAACATATACCCTTCTACATATTGTCAATGTTAATTATATCCTCCCCAAAATAGATTGTAAAAATACACGGGCTAAAGTGAAAAATGTGAACGTGTCATCCCGCTAGATGAGGTGGCGTGAAGTACATCCCACCACTCGGAGTGGTTGAAGAAAGTTTCTTCTTTCGGTTTTGCTAATTCTCATTAAACTGAGATTTACCTTAGAGCTCAGCAGAATCTGCAACCGTTAAAATCGCGCCAAGATTCGTGCGTCGTCTTCTACCTTGCACACATCGAGCGGGAGGAGCGAGGAGGGAGGGGGCAGGGGAACATCCGCTAAGCCGATGTTGTGACGGCGCGGCTGGCCGCGGCGGAGACGGCGACGGCGAGGATGGACCTTAGGGTTTAGAGTGCGGGTACGAGGTGCCGGTGACGGAGAAGAAGGGGCGAGGCTTAGAGGGATGGCTGGGGCGGCGGTGGACCGACGGAGGGGGGAGCTTGGGGCAGGGCGGGGCGACGAGATGCCCGACAACGCGCCGGCCCCGGGCGGGGTGGACGGTGGTTCTTCCGATGGTGGTTGTGGAGGAAGCCGGAGGTCAAGAAGAAGATTATTGATAACTCTCAATTAACTGAGCCTTAGATATACCCTTTTTTTCTTTTGTACGAGAGATGAGTGACGAGGAGATGAGCCGATGCAACCAAAATATAGACACTTCCGACCATTGAGGATGGCGGAAAGATCCATCCCACCACACTCTATAGCGGGAAGTGTCATGTACTCATGTGTCACTTTTTCCACTTTCCGCCAAGTATTTTAACAATTAATTTCAGAGGGGGCATATTTAACATTAACAATATGAAGAGGGGTATATTTGTAAAAATATGAATCTTAAAAAAAAAAGGTAAGCCAGATGCAGCCAACCTAGTACAATGTTAAGACCCAACTTGATTTTTCATTCCCACAACCACAAGTGGAGCAACTAGATTAAGGGCCACTTGATTAGCTAGTTGATCCACCACGTGTGGTTCACGTTATAAAATGACTATAGCTTCGGGATGTTGGATTGGAATTGGATGGCATGCAGCCGCCATCACCGGCCCCGCATGCTACCCGACGCGACCGTTGCAAACATGACGGGGAGGAAGGAAGCTTGCCAAGCTGGACCGACCTACAGCTTTGACAATCCGCCTAGGGCTCCTTATTTTTCTTTTCGACCTATATATCATCGTTGCGAAATTGTTTTTCCTACGAAGTTAATAGATAAAACTATCACTTTTCGGTGGGATAAAAAACCACAACCTTTTTTCAAGACTTTTGACGCTAATCGTAAGACTAGTCATAGTGGGGAGTAACATAGAGTAGTAACATGCACATGTTACTACTCTATGTTACTACCTTCATAGTGGATAGTAACATATATGTGGTGTCATGCAAAGCTATATTAATTAGGTTGTAGACTCATCTTGTATTGAGAAGTGTGATGTTATGGTAACATAGCTAGTTACCACCTCACTCTCTTTCTTCATTTATTACCATGTCATGTCACCAAAATATTTTGGGGTGTGTGATGTTACTACCTATGTTACTCCCACTATGAGTAGTCTAAATTGAGCCGACTTAATCATATCAAATTACAATTAGTATTTTTTGCGAAAATCTCGAGAAAACGTGGTGATTTTTTCTCCCGAAACACAAGCAGATATAAAAAGGGGTCTTTTACGGTACAATTTACTGGTCCTATGGACTAGTAGTATTTTTAATAATTTACATGGTAAGAAAATCATGACACAGATTTGGGTTGATTTGTTACTCTAAAGTGCAATTGTGTCACATCAGAGTTTGATATACTGATGATACGTACGTGTTCATGAACTATTTTTTGTCCACAAGGTTTTAACCGACTCCCACCACATGGACACAAAAATATCTGATAATATTTTGGATGTATGGTTGTTTGGTGTAATGAGGCTCGGTTCAGCCAAAGATGCACAAGCAGTCTGCCACTATGTTGAGTTTTTTCACAAATGAATTTACTAGTGCTCCTTTTTAGTAGCCTCTAAGGTTGCAACTAAACTTAAGCATACCTATTTTGAAAAAATAAGTCGAGAGGTTCCATGCAAATTTTAGATAAATTCTATTTGAATTAATAATACCAAAATTCGAAATGTTTTCCGCAATTACAAATATTTCGGTAATTTTGTTGGGTACGATATAATGTCTCTCTATACGGAATATTTTTCCGGCCTTGGTCCTAAAAGCATACGAGCTGTCGTCCCAATCTGGTGTTGCGAGAGCACCGAACATTAGTCGATGCCGACACCACGTCGTCTACGGCGGGCCAGCTATGTCATTAGCACATGCTGGTCAGTCTGATTTAATGCCGGCCAACCGCTGGTCAGCTTTAATTAATGCGGTGACGGTTTCCTATGCGGTGGCAGGCAAGGCGTCCTATTTTCGCTGCCGCATGATGCGGCGGCGTTAATGCGCGTCGCCGCCTCGTGTACCTTCGGAATTTAAATAGGCTCTAGCGCAGCCCCCTCTCGCCCCCTCTAGGTCAGCTTTAATTAATACGGTTGATAGTGGAGGACGAAGAGTATACGAGTAACGGTCGGCGGAGGACAGCGGCTCAGCCTTCAAGGTGATAGCGGCGAGTCGAGCAGCTTCTTGTCCTCTTTCTGGGATGATGACATCGACGATGGTGGCAACCTTATGAACAGTGGCACCGGTGGCCTCAACTGGAGCCCATTCGGCCGTCGTGACTATTAGATCTAGGGTTTAGGACATTTTTAGTTAAATTTCGTTCAAATTTTAAAATCCTAAATATTTATAAGAAATTCTCATGTTTCGGTTAAATTTCTTATTCTATTTTATTCTTTTTGGGGGCTGCCGTGGAGATGTTCCTAATGATGTAAAATGAAATATCATCTGGTCAAGATATGGAAGCAAGTATAGCTATATAAGGAATGTTCTTGTATTACATGGTTGTGTTGCCGAAATATCAACAATCTAGTCTGCACGTGCAAGATCTTTCCTTTTCCATTTTTGCATGTACCCAGTTTGCCCTTTATTGAAAATATACTACTACTTCAATCAACAAGTATTGATAAATCTGAACCATCTAATTTGTTGGTTTGAACGGCTGGTATTTGTTTATCCCTACCGTAAAAAGCCTCTATAAAAATTAGCATTTAGCCGGAAAAATAATGGTTTTATACCATTAACTCTTCGATCGTGCGTGTCCGTGTCTTGGACGAGTTCTTCGTTCGACATGGAAAGGAACTTGGTTGACTCCTTCTCGCGGTTAGCTGAGACACACAGGTGCTGCCATGCCAAGGACGGATGCAAGAGACTGCCGACATTTCAGACGTATCCGTACACTTTTTTACAAAAATTCTACCGATTTATTAATAATCATCAACAGTAGTATAAAGATGCCTAATTTTAGACTCTGTACGCTTGAATGAACGGTTTAGAGAAACTGGTATGGACGGACTGTTTCAGGTTTGACAGCCCGCAAAAATAAGCAACCCCTCCCAACCCTAGCCCCTTGCACCCCTCCTCCCAACCCTCCCGCCGCCGCCGCCGGCAGCGCCGCCGGGGCAAAGATCTCGGGGCGTGGCGGCGGCGGGGGCCTCCCCTCGTGGCGCGTCGGGAACGGCGGCCAATGGAGCCTCTCACGCGGCGGCGGTCCTTCTGCCTCCCGGGGCGGCGGCGGCCGGATGAGGATGTAGGGGCGGCGGCGGCCCTCCCGGGGTCGATCCAGCTGCGGGCTACGGCCTCCCCGCCTTCCATCGGCGGCATGCCGGCGGTGGTGGCTGGTGGAGGCGGGCGCCTTTCCCTCCGCCTCTCGCCGGTGAGGGGTGATGATCTTGGGCTTCTCCCGCGGTACGAGGATGCCCGGGGCAACAGCCTTGGGTTCGACGGTGGAGGTGACCCTCTTCTTCGCCGGAGAGGATCGGCCTGCGGTTGGTGGTGGTGGATCTATTGATCTATCACCGCGTTCCGGCAGCGAGATGGAGGGGCTTGGAAGCCGGCGATGGTGTCGTCGGTGGAGGGTTGGAGTGACCAGCCTAGGATGGTCGCCGACGTGGGGGTCCGACCTGAATAAAGGCGGCGGTCCTAGGGCCTCTCTTGCGTGAAGAGGAGGACCTACCGGAGGCCTGGACTCGTGATCTGGCCCGAGTGTTGAGTTCCGGAAGGCTCCGCCGGCGAATGTAATAGTGCTTTTGCCTGGAGTTTGCTGGATCGGTGGTATTCGGTCGTGCGCACCCATGCTTTTATTCCGACCGATTAGTTCTGGAGGGAGCGGTGCGAAGCTCTTTTTCTGTGTTGACATCAAGTGACTATGAATCCATGATGAAAGTCGGAAGAAGAGAAATTGATGAAGGCCGGAGGGGAGGACTAGCTAAGGGAGATTCAAGTCTCCACGCGGTTGAGAGACTTGCTTGGTGTTCCGGGCTTCACGAGCAGCGGTATGAAAGTGGGGGCGACAACGAGGGGAAGTTCGGAGTCCTACCTTTCGGGTGAAAACCCAAGGTCCGGCCTTAACCGGTTGTGCCTGGCAATGACCTTGTTGGAGGCATTGTTTTGAGAGCGGGGACTATCTTCGAGGTGAAAACCTAAGATCTTTGATCGGGCGACGACGGTGTTAGAGCACCTGTTCCCTTCTTGGAGGCGTCGTTTTGGAGAGTCTCGTTTTTCAGGTGTTGTCTTGGCGGTGGATGTATTGCTGTTGTTAGGTCCAAGATACTGTAGCGGGACTTTTGTTTCTTAGTTTTCTTTTCGTTTTTTGGCTGTGTGCATCCGTAGTGCCATTAGGGTGGTGCGTTGTTGCAGAGGCTGGGTGTAATTGGTATCTTTTTTATATTAATATATTCCCCTTATCGAAAAAAAAAGACAATAGAGGATGGCTTCCTGGAGCTGCCTCCAGCACACCCACCGTATGTGTATTTTAGGCCTCATCAGTACGTGGGCATAATCCATAAGAGGTGGCGTCAGGAAAATATAACTTTTAGTTAAGGAATTACCCTCTAAATGTTATGCGACATGCTCCTTTCGATCAAATCTTGTGCATCGTGATTCATGCTACTGCAATTATTTTTTGGACGTATATAGATTGCAGCTAGAAAGTTAGTTCACGTTAAATAAAAAAATGGGTTGCAACTAGAGTTTTTGACTTACTGATTGGTTGCAATTATGATTTGCTCGACTGCAAGTAGGTTGCAACTAAGATTTTTCAATTATAAGTGAAGTTGCAACCAAGAAAAGTTACTTACTTCACCTCTAAACTGTTGTGGCAGATTTATACAAAATATAGATTAAAATATAATCTAAATTCAGTAAACCCATGACAAATATTTAGCGCCACAGAGCCAGAAGATCAACCCCGCTTATTTTTCTTTTAGACTTATATCCAAGCTCGAGTTGATTGTTTATTTTTTTGCGTGTGCGTGCGTGTCTTGGACGAGTTCTTCGTTAGATATGAATGATCTTGGTTGACTTCTTTTCGTGGTTAATAACTGAGACAGACGGGTGCAGGCATGACATGGATGGCGCCTTGACGGATGCAACCCAGATGTGTCCGTACACGTGAAAGAACGGCTTAGAGAAACTGATACCGATGGACTGTTTCAGGTTTTACTAGAGAAACCACGTGCAAAAATAAGCAACGGTCAGAGGATGGCGCCGTGAACGGACTGGAGGCGTGGAGCTGGTTCGAGCTCACCCACGGTTTACTCGTTTTATTATAGTCGAGAGATTACCTTTTAAAGATTATATGACATGCTTCTTTCGATCAAATCTTGTATCAGTTGATTTGGTTTTGCTAGTCCTTAGTTTACCGAGAATTAAGCTAGGACTCAGTAGGTTATCAGTTTGTTAGATTTACATTTTGATTTGTGCTAGTATGTGAGCTGTAGGTGAATTTCAACTGAAATTTTTGAGTTATAAATAGGTTGTAAATGAAACAAAAATAGTTCACATATATAAAAAGAATAGGTGGCTACTAAGATTTTTTGAGTTGCAAGTTAGATTTTCTCAGTTGCACGATTTTTGTTTGGTTCAAGTGGATTATAACTGAGAAAAATATTGACGTAGTAAAACATAAGCTCATGTAATCTAAAATCATGAGATAAAATCGTGGTATGACATCACTTAATTGAGAATTGAACTAATTCTTACAAACACTAATTAAGTTTAAAGAATAATAATGTTTCAACATCGCTGCTACGAGGGAAAAGAACTGGGTCAAAAAGAAGAAAAGGCCGATGGGATCCGACGGCCTAGAAACAACAGGAGTAGGCCTGCGATATCAGTGCCTATGCGAATAGCGGCAAAAGTCAAACACTGGAATATGATTTTAGAACTCAAAAGTCATTCGAGATTATGGGAATTTGTGGAACCAACGAAACCAGGACAAATGGAGGTAGAGCTCGAGAGATCTCTTTATTTTCAACATCTGAAAATCATATTTATATTTTTTTTTTAAAATTCTAAAATGGTTGAATGTAGTCATTGATGTATCTGATAAGTCTGAAAATCTTAATGTGGTTTTCTTTGTATTTTGAGTTACATAAAATGAAAGAAAAAGTCTAACAAATTTTATAGTTTTGAAATATGCACTATTCACCATGATCAGATCCGCACTTTTGCTATTTGTGTGTAGCCAAACAATAAATATTTCACATTAAGATTGTAGCACCTTATAGCATCCATCATTAACTACATCTATTTTTCATATTTTTGAAACTTTGAAATATGTGTTTTAATTTTTTGGAAATGAAATGTTTCTTGGAGCTCGGTCTCCGTCTGGAATGCGAAACTAGGGGAAATATTCAGAAGAAGCTAGTTTTATAGGCTTTCCTCGGCAGCATTTGATGGATAGAGAGGTGTTCTTGGTCCTACATTGCCCTTTTACAAAGGGTAGACCACTTTGGCTCCTCTTCAAACTTTAAAACTTCTATGGCCTTTTATATTTGCATCATGTTGGATGGCTTAACTAAATGGAGGACACGCCATTTTGGTTGACAAGTATTTTCAAAATCTATGCTGAAAATTACTAAGTAATTTCAATATAACCATACTAAATGACTTGACCTACCGGTTTTCTTACCTAGAGGGTCCAAAAACAATCTTTGAGGGTTCAAGATCTTTGCAAACTAGCCAACTTAAATGGCGTGATTTGGGTTTTGGGACCAAAAACAGCTAAACTGGAGTATCATGTACTTTAGTTAAGCGATCCATCATGGCGTGACCAAGTAGGATTATAAAAGTATTAAAAAATTAAAGGAACCAGAAATGGTTTAAAGTTTAACGAAGGGCCATTTAGGTGAAAGAACTTAACAGAGAGGGGGGGAAAGAGGCGAAAGGTTCAAGACAATTCAGGTTCATCACCATCAGGAGTCAGCAACGAAGAGAGGGGGAATCCAACAGTTGAGATTCGTGAAAGCTGAAATGTAAGCATGCTCACCGTCAGATGGATCGGTCCTCCTCCTTGGCGCCCGCTGAGCATTGGCAACCGCCGCAAGTAGCAGCAGCGAGAGCGCCGCGCCATGGAGGAGCTGCCTCATCTCCCTTCCTCCCTAGATCGGCCCCCTTCTGGGATAGAGAGAGCTGAGAGGTGAGAGGAGATAAAACCACGGAAAGGGACGTGTGTGTATGTATAGTAGATTGGAGAGTGGCGCTCCTGGAGGCAACTTGGCTGCTAGATTAAGGGCGACTTGATCACCTCGGTGAGCCCAGCATGTGTGGCTTAGGGAAGGACTATAATCTCGGATGTTGGAACTGGATGACCGCTGCAAAGTCAGCCTTGATCGCATGACGACTTGACGAGCATCCATGGATGCGTCATAGTCATGGCCACCAGCTAGGTACATCCAGCCGTACAAGGTTACGATCGAGAACCAACTTGGTTGCTTGTTCGGTTGTTCCCGACTGGAACCACTAGATTAAGGGCCACTTGAACACCTCGATTAGCACAGAGCACATGTGGCTTCGGTTATTATAGTTGGAGTATAATTTCGGATGTTGGATTGGAATTGGATGACCGCTTCAAAGTCAGACCTCCTGAATGTGCCCACATGCCCTCACGACGCCGACCGTTGCGAACAGGAGGGGAGGAAGGTTGGTTGCCGAGCTGAACGTACATAGTCAAGGCCGTTGTTGGCTGGTGAGCCTAGCCAGCGTTTAGTCTAATCTCCTCTACTGAGTCTCCCCTCACTTACAAGGGCTAATATTAGCTTATAAGAGAGAGTAATTCTTCATTTTTCAGTTTGGATTTTTTGATCGCTTGCAACCGGCCATATCAGCTTTGACATTTGACGTCGCCGCTTCCTAAAAAAAAAGTTTGACCTCGCTCGCCGCAAACGAGAAAATGCCTCATCCTTGCTTGATTTCCTTTTCGACTTGTCCTCGCTGATATTTTCATGGGTGCGCGCATCTTGGACGAGTTCTTCATGAGACAGGAAGGATCTTAATAGTTGACTTATAATTTTGTGGTGAATTATAATTGGGAAAGCGGGAAAGGTGCCGGCATGACATGAACAGAGACCAACTTATTTGGACGTGTCCCGTCCACTTGCAGTAATAATACTGACCGATTGATTCATGTTTTACTAGA
Organism: Lolium rigidum; assembly: GCF_022539505.1. NCBI lineage: Eukaryota > Viridiplantae > Streptophyta > Magnoliopsida > Poales > Poaceae > Lolium > Lolium rigidum. Next base: position 3,707,079 of record NC_061514.1, on the reverse strand, counting down.
AGAAAACCGCTTAAAAATGGAACAAGCAGATAGAGAATGGCGCCATGGAGCAGCCATCCAATCTTTTTCGTGCCCGCTAAACTCCAGGTATGTAACTCGTCAATGACTAGCGCCTGCAGGATGTCCTTTTCAGAGCGGGACAATGGAGTTGAAAACCCGGTTGTTTCCTTCCTCCCAAATGGTCTAGGATGAAAGCATGGACAAAGGACCTTCTGTTTCTCATGAGACTGGGAGGGAAGCATCTGGAGGGCTATTCGCCACTAGTCCAAGATCAGGAGCAGTTCTGGGAGGCTGTGCGTGTCGCCGGAATAGCAAAGCGATACTGAATTTTCTTCCACACCCCGGCAGTTGAAAAGCAGTGCACCGGTCGGTCAACGCCGCCCGGCAAGCCGTTTTGTGGTGTGGGCACACGCGGCGGCCATATTACGGGAATCAATAGCATAAAACTACCATATTTGTAGGAAATGTTCAAAAAATTAACACTTTAGAAGTGCTACGTTAGCAAAAATCTACCACTCTAGTGCAAGTATTTTTTGCAATGTGCACTAAAACTAAAGTTAAAACAGATTGATATCGTTTTTGACATCGAAAAACTATCACTTTTCGGCGATGGACCTCGCTCCGCTCGTTAAAAGTTAGACTCCCTTTAATATGAATTTAGATCACAACATAACAATATCTATCCACAATATTATTACCTCCATTGGTTAAACTTGCCCTCTATACTAACCAAATAAATGCCCTACGTGTCCGTAGCTTGGTGACTAATCCTCATGCACTTTGTGTTGGGATTTTGTAAGGTTGAGTACTTGAGTTCCTTGTTTAGAACTTGGTGGCTTGCTTAATTTCGAGCTCACCAAATGGATCAACTTGATGCACTAGTATGCATTGGCAAACAAATGAGAACCATCTATGTGGCATGTTTGTAGGGAAGCTTAATTAAAACTTGTATCTAAGCATGTCACACTTTTGAATCTTGCATTGTTTCTTAGAAAATTAGAACTATAAATTGGTTACTCGTAGTTGGATCCTAACTAAGCATATCATCTTCCAGCCAAACAAATATGCAGCTTCCTATTTTTTTTTCTTGAACCGGGAAAGGCCCCGTAGGGCCTCGAAGCTGCTATAATCATCTGGGGTAGGGGGTACAAATTACACAAGGGATATCAACAAGCAAAGAAAATATAAAAAAGTCCCTAACTTTTGCAGAAAAGACCCTACAAAAAATCTAGAAAAAGCCATCGGGTCCTCCACCAGTGCCTGAGCACACATGATTGCCGTTGTGGCCTTCATCGCCGGTGCCGGGGACGGCACCACTTGGAACTAGGAAGAAGAGGGACGCCACCGCCAGTCCTTGAAGAGGCCTCCACCTGGAGGTTGAGTAGACGCCAGAAGACATCGTCGGCGTCGAAGGGAGCCACCTTTTGGCCATTAAGGTCGGCATCCTATCTTGGGCCACCGAGTATGAACTCATGGATGAAGTAGCAGCAGACAATCCTAGCAGCACAGATCAAGGAGAAGGCGAGGAACCTCCTTCCCGGCGACCACCATCACCACCATGGGTGCACCGAGCAGAGGAACTGCACAATAACCTCAGATCTGGGCTGAAACCGGGCTTATTGAGAGGGGGAGTAGAGAAACCACCGTCACCCATCTCCGGCTCCATACGCTGGAGCGCCATGGACAACAGAAGAACCACCACCAGCCACCGGTGACGAAACCCCAAAGGGCATCACTCCATTCTCCACAAGGGTAAACTCCAAACTACAACTAAACTTAACACTACTGCTGCTACTATGTAAAGAAGGTGGCCGGCCTCCTCTCCCTTGTCATCTCCGGCCGGCAAGGCCGTCGAAAAGGAGAGGGAGGGGAGCCAAGAAGAGGGAGGCGACTCTCAAGAGAAGGGGGGAAGAGAGAAGGAAACTGTGGAAATGAGAGCCTCCCCATGCAACTTCCTATAAGTACAAGGTTATCTAATACTGGGACATAATAAGCACACTCTACTCAACAAATAATTCTGCTAGAGCGGGACTAAGGACCTTTGATGAAAGCGGAGTACAAATACTTTGGATATTGTTTTTTCTTGTCTCAATGCATCTTTATTTTATGGAATTGAACATGGCATATGTAGTTGTGGATGATGAGATAATCTATGTGTTCGGTATGAATTTGTGTTGTGAGGTCAAGATGTTATGAATTATTAGGTGTTTCAATTCATTTCATGTTGAACACACATATTTTGTTTTGCAAAGATCATGTTTTCGTTATGTAGCAATTCCCTAGGGAAATTCATTTCAGTTATAATTATGTGTATCGGGCAAACAAGTCATTGGTGTTGAAATCTCAATTCAAATGAAACGAAATAATTCTAGAAGTTTAAATTCATTTTATTTATACAAAATCAAATGAAATGTCGAATCCAAACAACCTCTAAGTGATTAACTGAAAGGATTGTAGCCGAGTTGAAAAAATATAGTGTAAAAGATGTGGCACGTGGTGAACTAGTAGTGCATGTGCTAAAAATTACGAGGGCTAGTTGTGCATCAATTGATCGATACACTGCATTTGTACTGAGGAGAAAAGGCTCATAGATCCCAAAACCCCATGGTGATCAAACTATTTGATTAGTGTGCAATCACAAAATTGCGATCCTTACAAAATAAAAGCAGCATTGTCTACTGCAGTTTTTTTTGAGCGGGCAATGTCTACTGCAGCTAGTATTTTTCTTTAGAATTAGCTTTTTTTAGAGTTAGTTTGTTTAGAATTAGCTTTTTTAGGGTGATTTTAGAATTAGAATTAGCTGGAGTAGCTGGTAGTGGTAGCACACATGATGAGCACATACGCTTCTTGCTCCGGCCCAGTTAGAGCATCTCCAACAGATGCGCTATATAGGCCGCACGGCATAAAAACGTCCGATATAGCGCGCGCGGGACAGAATGTGGCGCTCCGGCGGGAAGCGGTAGCGGCGCGACGCTGTAAAATTTTTAGGGCGCGCGGCTTTTTGCACAATCCGGAGCGGCATATCTCGGCGCGTCGGCTACAGCGCGCGGCATCGCTCGTCCAAGCGCGAAAAAGCCAACGGCTGGAAAATTCCTCCCCCGCGCCCGCGCCTTCATTTCCCCACCTACCGCCGGTGCGAAATCCAGCCGCCGCCGGTCGACTCCGCCGCCACCCCCGCTTCTGCGCGCCGCCGCGTCGTAGATCCGCGTCGCCCGCACCTCCTCCTGGCAGCGGCGGACGCTCCGCCGCGCTATGTCGCTCGCGCGGCCGTCAGCGACGAGTTGTAGCCGGCGGTCCTTCTCCGCGGCCCCCTTCGCGCCGCCGTCGCGTTCTCCTCCGCGCAGGCGTCGACATGTCGTCCTCGTCGTCCTCGAGCTTGCTTGCAACATGGCGCGCCCATGGTGCTCGCCCATTTGCTCGCAAGGTATGAACCTCCGTCGGCCGGCCTCTATTACTCGCCAAGTAGCTACAATAGTTCATAGTGAAGTAATTTCATACATATGTTTGTAGAGTTCCTCATATGATTCATCGGATGACGAGTTCGACCAAGAAGAAGAGGAGAACATATCGATACTATTAGCATACCGCGCCGTTAAGAGGCCAAAATTTGGTGGATCGGTGTTCGGTAGACAGAAGTTGTGGAGAGAAAGGATTGAAGGGCATGAGAAGTTGATGCGGTCGTATTTCAATGAGAATCCGATTTTCCCGAAAGCTATTTTCGGCGGCGTTTCCGGATGAGTCTCAACTTGTTCAAGCACATTGCAACGGAGGTCACCAAATATGATCGCTTCTTTGAGCAAAGGAGGAATGCCGCCGGAGAACTTGGCCATAGCACATATCAAAAGGTGACCGCCGCCTTGCGTATGTTGGCATATGGTATACCGGCGGATCTTGTTGATGATCATTTGGCCATGGGAGAGAGCACTTCTATCTTGTGTGTGAAGCGCTTTGTCGTTGCAATTGTCGGTGTCTTTGGCTCCACATACTTGAGAGGCCCCCAATGCTCAAGACACGGCAAGGCTTTTGGAGATCAACGCCAACCGGGGTTTCCGGTATGCTTGGTTCCATTGATTGTATGCATTGGAGTTGGAAGAATTGTCGAGCGGCATGGCATGGACAATTCAAAGGCTACAAGAAGGATGCCACCATAGTACTTGAAGCGGTGGCCGACCAAGAGACTTGGATATGGCATGCTTTCTTTGGAATGCCCGGATCTTGCAATGACATCAATGTTCTTCAACGATCACCACTAATGACAAGACTTGCAATGCGGGAAGGTTCATTGGTGGAGTTTGAAGCAAATGGCCACAAGTACAACTATGGCTACTTCCTCGCCGACGGCATATATCCAAGGTGGCAAACATTTGTGAAGCCAATTATTCAACCAAGAGGTAAAAAGCAAACTCAATTCCACAATGCACAAGCGGCGGCTAGGAAAGATGTAGAGAGAGCATTTGGGATTTTGCAAGCCCAATTTGCCATTGTTAGAGGACCGGCTAGATTTTGGGATCAAGAATGCCTTTGGTATATCATGACCGCGTGTGTAATCATGCACAACATGATTATAGAGGATGATCGCGGAAAAGATGTGGATCATACCCACTACGACTTGATGGGGGTTCCCGTGCAAGTGACGAGGTCCGCACATAGGATTGCCCGATTCATTGCCTCATACCATGCCATTCGGTGCAACGACACACATGATGAGCTTCAAAAGATCTCATGGAAGAATGGTGGAATTGGAATGGACAACAATAGTTGCATATTTGTTGTATTTGTTTGAAAACTATGTGTTGTATTGTCTCAAAACCATGTTGTATTGTTGTATGTTGGACGTGTTGTATTTGGTGTGAAGTATTGTTGTGAACAATGTATTGTATTTGGATGGTACAATATATTTGTGAATTTTTATATATTGTTTGATCTTCTTGGATGCATACTTGTGTGTGTTTGTTGTTTGCGTCGTGCCCGCGCGCTGCAAAATGGCGCGTCCGGCGGAGATGCTATTTTACCGCGCCAACGCGCGCTGCAAAATGACGCATCCGGCGGAGAAGAAATCGATCCGACGGGCGGCAACGATATAGTGCGCGCAGATTTTTGCTTTTAGCGCGCCGCGATATAGCGCGCCTGCTGGAGATGCTCTTACGCAAAACCCTAGCAAGTGAGACCAAACCCATTCATTTGTTCTGAAAAAAAAACACGACTCTTCTCGGTTCTCACTGGTCGGAAGGAAGGACGCAACACCTGCTCCCCACCGCGGCACCGGGCCACCGCCGCGCGCCCCGGATTCTCTAACTTGCCAAAGACAAGGCAGAGGTGAACAGTACGTCTGACTTGTGCTTACTTTGTACCGTTGGATTTAGATCTGATGGTTCAGAACAGGCACCACAGTAGTAATAAACAATGTACGGTGAACAGGGCACGCAGCTGTACTGCGTCGCTACAGTACTACGTGCACAATGTTTCACTGATCTTGCCCTTCAAATTTGATCTAACGGCTCCAGCAGCAAGTTAGAGGGTGACTTGCTAGTAGCAAGTTAGACAAGCCGCGCCGCCCGCCGCGTGCCCCTCTCTCCCACGCCGGCGCCGGTCGCCATGACGACGTCCCCCTGGCTCGATGACATCATGCAATCCTGCCTCCCGTCCTCCCCGGTTTCCGCCGCCGCCTTCCTCTCCGCCGCCATCTCCGACGACGGCGACGGCGAGGACCGCATCAGCGCCCTCTCCGATGACCTTCTCTGCAACGTCGTCTCCCGCCTGCCCGTCAAGGACGCCGCCCGCACCGACGCGCTCTCCCAGCGCTGGCGCGGCCTCTGGCGCGGCACCCATCTCGTCCTCGACGACAGCCACCTCCTCCCCGACGGCCGCCCCATGGACTGGAGCGCGCCCGCCGCCGCGGTGTCCCGCATCCTCGCCTCCCATCCAGGCCCCTTCCGCTGCGTCCGCCTCGCCAACAACCTCATCGACGCATCCAAGGAGGACGCGCTCGCGGAGTGGCTCCGCCTCCTCGCCGACAAGGGCGTCGAGGACCTCACCCTCGTCAACCGCCCCTTGTCCTTCGACGTGCCCGTGCAGCTGCCCCCATCCCTCCTCTGCTGCGGCGCCTCGCTCCGCCGCCTCTACCTCGGTGTCTGGCTCTTCCCCTTCACCACCGGCCTCCCGCGCGGCCCCGACGTCTTCCCCCACCTCCAGGAGCTCGGCATCTGTCACGGCATCACGGAGGAGCGCGACCTGGAGTACGTGCTCGCCTGCAGCCCCAAGCTGGAGACTTTGGCGCTCATCTCCAACTACTGCTACCCCGACCGCGTCCGCATCGGCAGCCACAGCCTCCGCTGCCTGCTGCTCTGGCATTCATTGGCGGACGAGGTCGCCGTCATGGCCGCCGCGCGCCTGCAGCGTCTCATCATCTACTGCACGCACCCCGCTGAGGCCGGAAGGAACATCAACGTCAAGATAGGCTACGCTCCTGAGCTCGCCGTGCTCGGCTACTTGGACACGGCCACCCATGTGCTTCAGATCGGCAACACCATCATCAAGGTCGCAACTTTTCACTCCTATCACTCTGTTCCATAATGTAAGCCGTTTCTCAGTGACCGGCTAGACAAATCGTTGAGTGCTGGCCTGATTTGCATTGATTTTGATCGTTGTGCGATGATTTGCAGGCTGGGGTGACAAATGTGAGCCCAAATTCAGTGGTTCCAAGCGTCAAGGTGTTAGCTCTCAAGGTGCGTTTCAGAGTCTCCGAGGAAGTGAGAACTTTGCTGACTTTCTTGAGATGCTTCCCTGAAGTAGAGACTTTACACGTTATGGCTGTGAGTTTTTACCCTCTGGCTCTCTGCATTCACAATTTTTGTCATCACAAGCACTGCAATTTTTATTGCTTCTTCTCCATCTTTCGCTGAATTGGACGCTTTAATTTTGCAGTCCGACAATGACACTGACTACTATGATGACCCGGGTGTAGTCAAGGCTGGTGACAAGATCAATTCTACATTCTGGCAGGGGGTCGGCCCGATCAAATGCGTGCAGTCGCATGTCAAGAAGGTGGTGTTCGATCAGTTCAACGGCGGGACAAACCAGGTTGGGTTCCTGAAGCTGGTCCTTGGGAGAGCGGTGTTGCTGCAGAAGGTGATAATCGTGTTGGCTGGTCCGGATCCTATCATGGTGAGTGAGGTCAAGCGCAAACTGCAGCCGTTGGCTTCCAAGAGAATGTGGGCCACTAAGGTGTTGGACACAACTTCCTTGGAGGTCCGAGGACGTGCAAGTGGTCATGTTTGGAGGTACAGCAGAGCATCTGATCTTTCTATCAGCGACCCATTCCTTTCTTAAGGCGCTGATAGAGCGTTCGTTAGCACTTAGCAGCTACCAGATCATCATCTTTTGAGTTTTCAGTGACCTATTTCTTTGTTAAGGTAGTGATGAAGTGTTCATTAGCAGCTGCTGGAGCATTATTTTGAACGATTCATTTTTTTTGTTAAGGGAAGTGATGCAGTGTTAGTCAGCAGTGTTTGTGGGTGTTGGAGGTTTAGGGCTTAGCAGCAGAAGGTTGTCCAAAAGACTTCTCAATTTTTCATGACTTTGATATGTAGTTACCTGCACCTGCATGCAATGTGATTTACCTAGCTTTACTGTGGTTGTGACCTGCTCATGTTGTTATCTGAATGATAACTATTATTTCTGCATTTTATGTGTTTCTGTGGCCTGTGGTTGTGGCTTACGCGTGTTGGTATCTGCACTCAATTTTATTTATGTGGTCTGACTGTTGATGTTACAAGTAGGCAACACTTGTGCTTAGTTTCACTGCTGAATGTGCTGGTGCGTTGTATGTTCTGGAACAACAGGTGTGTGTTGTAAGTTCTGAAACAACTCCTGAAAACTGCTCAGAGTATCAGGGTTTATATAAGGGGTAGAAACTTTGTATGCCCTTGCGAAGTATGGCAATGAGCTCTAATGCTCTATGCTGTTGAAACTTGAAAGGGCTGGTAACCCTTCTATGCCATTGCTTGCAGTTTCTGTTGTTCAGCGTCCACAATGCTTCCCTATTTGTTGTTAATGCTGTAAAATTGCTATATTGCTGCAATGGTACCTAAGACAATGGTTGTATAATGTTCCTTATTTTTGTTAGTCAATCGTTTACTTGATTTTGAAAGATGCAGTTCAGTTGGTTTAATCTCGTGTTAGCTAGCTGTGTAACATATGCCTGCATGTTGATTTGAACCAACATCTAGTAGAGCAGATGGATGAAAGTAGAGATGATTATGATGCAGCACTGTTCACTAAGAACATATATTCAGCTGCTTTTTTTTTAAGCCCCCTCCTGTTATTAAACATTAAGAGCATACCTACATGGTTACCTTTTGCTGGTTTGCTATATTCTGCACCATGATCTATTAGCTAATAAATATTTCAGCTTTGAAGAGGGGACAATTGTACCACATGGGGCTACTTCCAAGTGACAGATAAGTTTTCTTCATTATCTTTTTCCCTTCATTTTATATGCTACATGTACATTCCCTAAAAAAATGCTACGTATACATACTATGTGTACGCATGTTCAGATATCCTTTTTGGTGTACGCTCTCAATTTGCTGTTTAATAATACGTGTTCTTGAACTGTTCACACATTCCTCTTCACTAAGAAGTAATAACATATATTCACTTGCTTTGCTTAGGATAAGAAATGGATGCTGTTATCCCACTACAAGAATGTCAGAAACTTCAGGATAGATTCGAGTTTCAGAAGTGCAGAAGTTGCGAACCTTGACATTTTTTGTTCTGAAGGTTGTGACCTGAAACTATACCGAACATTGCTTGGTGCAGGAGGAGAAACAAGAATGTTATTACAGTTATGGTTGAAAGTTATGGGTTGAACTCAGCAAGTTGATCAAGAAGTGAAGTCTAAAAAGGTATTTTGTGCTCGCTAAGTTTGTTAACTCCATTTTTTTGGTAAATTTTCAACAAAAAACCATATTTGCATATATTCTCACTTGAAATTTGCTTATTGTAATTTGGTCATTTTTGGGGTGCATGAAGACAATGTTGAATGCAAGTGCCCTGACTTTCTGCACTTGTGCTTGAGAGAGCCTATTCATTCTGGTATTGATGATGCTGGACTTAATGAAATAGTTAGTGCAGTATGTGGAGAAATTACTTGGTTGAACTACATGTTTTATTTTTTCTGTTTATTAAATACTGAACTTGCATAGGCAATTTTGACCACTCATTTCTTAGATGCACTGTTCGGCTGTTCCGGTACGTCATTAACTAGAAGTTAGAAGTTGCTTTTCTTAGAGAGAAGTATATAATCGGCATCAGGGTTGGTTTTCGAGAACGAGCCAGCACCACTTTTAACAAATTCGGCTAAAGGAAACTCCTCCAAGAGAAACAAATATCATTGAAATGGTCCTCTTTGTGGTATTCCCCCAGAAAGTAACCTGGCCAAATCTAGTTTCCTGAACCTTGAGGACCATTATTAGATACACCATAGTAGCAATAGCAGCTCCTCGTGGTAAACTTGTAATAAATGCGAGCTGACACACTATTAGGTACTCCCTCCGTTTATTAATATGAGATGTTTTAGCCTTTTATAGATTCATCCATTTTGGTATGCATCTAGTCTACTATTGATGTGTAGATTCACTCACTGTAGTGTGTATCTAGTTCACTTTGAAATGTCTAAAACATCTTATATTTGTGCACAGAGTGAGTAGATTGGTATTGTGTTTGTTAAGGAAGTCTTGTTATGTTTTTTTACTCACCTAAGATGTTTTTCTCAATGACCACCTCCATGTGGGCAGATTAAAAGGAAAAAAGGGTAAATATGCTGGGATGTTTGATATTGCTAAGACAACAGATAGTCATGATACATAATGGTGGCTGGGGTATCTTTTAAGCACTTCTACCTTTGATGAAAGAATGTATAAGTAGTAACTTGTAGCTGTTATTTTCTTGGTGTTCAAACAAGAACAAAGCAGAGCTTATTTTGTAGACTATCTAGGCTCTTCTAAACTCTGTCGTGTTTCTTAAAATTGATAATTGGAGCTGTATATATTTTTATTCTGACACAATAAAAATGCTGCTTCACTCTTAATCACAAAGTAAAGTTGTGAATTTTATTCTCTGTACTCAGAACCTAGGGAAGTGCACATGTAAATTATATTAATTCATGGTCTTGAATTATTGCTACAGGTCGACTGTGCGTAGCATGGATTCTTCTGAATGCTTTTATAGAAGTATGGATTCAATTTTTTTTAAAAAAAAGAGTATGGATTCAAAACCTTGTGATTACTTGTTTTGCACTTATTTGTTCACCAAGGTTGGATGCAGTATGCTGAAGTAGATGGAGCTGGCTGGCTACATTGTAGGATTGTAGACACCCAATGGTACTCATTGTATCTTCAGTTTGGGTAGTACTCCTAGTAAGTACTGAGTACTTCTTTTGCACTTATCTTCACTTTGAGTAGTTGTTATTTGTTTAAACCACTTTTAAATTCTAAAATACGCAGATGATCGGTTCAAACGAGGATCTGTTCGAAACGAACACATATGTGCAATCCAACTTCTTTAGTATGGCGTCTGAATAGCTAAATTTTAAATCGCAAAATTGTTTTCTTCAGTAGGTTTTTCTACTTGCGTAGTGAGTATTCCATTGACAATTTCTTATTGTATGTTGGTAAACTGTGCTTGAACAGGTTAATTGCAATTAGCACATGAGAGGCTTAGCTTCCATCCTGAGACCATGGTGAGCATATTGTCTCTACACTTAGATATGCATATTCTTCTTCTTTTCATCTTTGAATGTGTTAGAAATTGTGGAAAATCGTTATGGATCGCAGCAATATCATTCATCATTCACTCACTTTGCATTTACCTGTTATATATGTTCAGACAGAAGAAATCATACAACCTCTTGTATATATGGATTGATGGAGGATTCACTTCGGCTGGCAAGAAGGCGAATCAGGCTAAGCCGACGAGCCCCAGGTTGCGGTGGCCTCGTCCCTGAGGCCCTCGTAGAGCTCCTGCGCCACGCCGACGAGGAAATGGTCGGCACCGTGTCGCGCGAGCAGCGAGACTGATACCGGGACTCCATTGCGTATTCCCAGTGGAATGCTGATCTGGCAGAACCCTGACAGGCCGGCGATGGAGAGTAGGGAGAAGGCCTTCGCCCGGAAATCCTCCAGCATTGCTGCTTCCATGCACAGCTTGGGCGGCGCGCCGGGGACAGTAGGGATCACCAGGATGCCGTTGTCCTACAAATCGATACGAACTTCGTTCAAGCATAGCAAAACAGAAAGATGAATTCTTTTGAGCAGTTGCATGATTGATGGGTTGGTTTGGTACCTCGAGGAGAGCGGCGAGGGCGGACCTGAATTCGGTTCTTACGGTGTGAAGGTCCTCCATGGCTGGATCATCTGACGATGAGACGGCCTCTTGCACCCGTTCCCGGATGCCAGGGCCGAGGTTGGGCTTCACTGTATTTATCCACTCTGCGTAGTTAGCTTTGAATTCAGACCTGAAAAATAAGTGGTACATCTTCACAAATTCAGAGATGACACTCATGCATGTGCGATGATCGAGTTCATAGATCTGAATGAATTTGAAAATGCAACAAGGTGTGCATCCGGCTAGAAGACTAATAACTTGTGCGTACAATACATTTTCTTGATTAATGTTGGTAGGTATATATAAGAGGTGATTGAATCCAAAAACCTTTGAAGCACTCGCATGACGTGCGAGATGGCAGACAGAGCCGGCACACCAGACGATGCAGACGAGCCGACGACGATGAACTTGCCGATGCTCGGAACGTTGCTGGACACGAAGTCGCCAAGATCTCCATTGTCTACTACATCACCTGTCAGTTATGTAGCTGGAATGTAAGTGATCGATCTCTGCTCTGCTATGACGAGTTCGAGCCGACGAGTTCTTCTGCTAGATACTTACTGCCGAATGTCTTGGCCGCTGAAGCGTTGACGATCTCGTAGGTGTGGTCGTCGAGGGAAGAGCCCAGGACCCGGAAACAGTCCGCCGGAACCGTCACACGGCTCGGCCGTCGCTCGGCAGCTGGTTGTGCCGACGGCAGCATCACGTCGGTGACACGAGACAGCGTAGCCAGGTCTCGAGCAAACCAGCCTGCAACCAGAATCCATCACACTCGGATCATATACCAGTGCCGGGTGGATGCTCTCCTACTCTGTGTCGCACGGTCACACTGACACTGCTTAGCTCAGCTTACCGACGGTGTCAAACATCTGCGCCATGGGGACGACGCCCTCAACGGACACCGACCCATGCGACGGCCGGAGGCCGAAGACGCCGCAGTAGGCGGCGGGCACCCTGACGCTGCCGCCGGTGTCGGTGCCGAGGGCGAAGTCGGCGAGGTTCGCGGCGACGGCGACCGCGGAGCCGCTGGAGGAGCCGCCCGGCACGCGGTCGGGGACGCAGGGGTTGACGGGCGTGCCGTAGTGCGCGTTCTCGCCGTTGATGCTGTACGCCATCTCGTCCATCACCGTCTTGCCCACGCCCGTGGCCCCCGCGGCTAGCGCGGCGAGGACGGCCGGGGCCGTGGCGGCGGCCGGCGCGTGCGTCCGCGCCCAGTCCGGGGTGCCGAACCCGGTCACATGGCCGGCGATGTCGAAGCTGCCAATCGGGAGATCAGATAAATTAATTGATGCCATTCTCTGGTTCAGAGGAAGAAGGGCAGGGAATTGAGGATTGGTGCGTACATGTCCTTGATGGCGAAGGTGAGGCCGTGCAGGGGGAGCGTGGAGCTCGGAGAAGGAGGCAGCAGGAGGAATTTCTCCATGAAGGCGCCGTGGTCGTCGTCCTTGGCCTCCATGGCTCTGCGTCTGCGCTGCTGGCTGGAAGAGATGGATAGGATTAAGTGTGGGAACGGCTGCGCTGCTTTTCAGTTTTGACACACTGAGAGTGAGAGCTAGCAAAGCTAATCCCTTTTTGGTTGGATTCGAGCTTCACACCTACTCCCTCGTGTACCTTTTGCGTAAACCTTTCTTAAATTTGACTAGTAATTATTTTTATAAGAAGCAATATGTGACATCTCATTTGCATATTATAAAATACATTTTACGATGAATCTAATGATACTAATTTAGTCTCCCGTTGTTGATTTGAAATAAGCAGTAGTACCACTTGGCTAAGCGGTACTAAACTGAACCCATGCACTATACCGACCTTGTACCGAACACTGAGACGATAGTGAGACCGATAGTACCGCTCACCCTGATAGTGAGACCGATACTACCACTCACAGAGGTGAGCGGAAGTACCACTCGCACTGCTGTGTTTATCTCATAAAATGGTAGTGCCGCTTGTAGGAGTTAAGCGGTACTACCGCTTAGAGTAGCGGTACTATCGACCATGCAGAAGAAAAAGCAACAAGCCGCAAGCCATTTTTAGGGGATCTCTCGACCAGAAAAATAAGAGGGCTATGGAGGTGATTTAGGGTTTGTGCACGTGAACTTGATTCCACCACACCTTTCAATAGTGTTAATAGTACAGATTTCCAATAAACAAGATAAATAAAAACTCCAGAAACACCGTCTTCTCTTCGATCTTTTTGAGGGGCACCGAACCGTCTTGTGTCATTGAACATAGATGTCTAACATACTAAAACACACGGTTAGTCCATTATTTGCATTTTCATCAACACCAAAACACTTAGGGAGGGAAATGTCTTTCACCTATGTTAACCTCAAATGAAAATCTGCTCGTAACAAACAAGAACCAATTAGCACTAGACAATGTGGGGGAGAGGGGGGGGGGGGCAACTTGGGTAGGATCTAACTTTCTATAGGATCTGTAAGATTAATATTTTTGAACAGACAAAATATGTTCAAATATTCTAAAAAGATTGACAACAAACATTTGTGGTATATATGCAACCCCTAAAACTTGTAGCTTCAAATTTGACCTACACTTACAGAACCAAAAAAGGCAAATCTTGGGTGTGAATAGTGTGAAATCATATTCATGTAAAATTGTCACTATTCATAGTAGAGTTTATCATTTTTGTTTCTCTACATGTATATGGACTTTTGAGCTGGTTTTTTTTTTGGAGTTGCAGATACAACCTGTAGATATGTTGTATACAAGTTTCAGATTTTTTTTTTTCAATTTCTACAAATGAATTTTGTGAGCTGATCTTGTGATCTCATCTAATGGAGGAAACCTATACAAGTCTTTCCCGTGTGCAAAATAATTTCTTTAGTATCAAATAGGGATAGTTAAATTTTTGATTGCAAAATGTTTTATCTTATAGGTTTTCTACTTGCTTAATTAAATGTAATTAGCTCGGAGGGGTTCAGACGAAACTGTCATTAGACAAATATATCCCACGAGAGGGTGAGCATATAGTCTTACACTTATGCATGCATATTTCCACCTTTTTCATCTTTGAATGTGTTAGAGATCATGGAAAAAATTACTCTCTGGACATTTTTTTTTTTTTGAAAAGGAGAGTAAAACCCAGGCCCATCAAGTGATGCACACATCTTTTTATTACGAGGTTTATAGTTTAAAATTTTACAGCTAAAGGATCAAATAAGGTCAAGAAAAGTATCATCCATCAAAAATAAGCAGAAAAACATCTACGCATCGATCCTATTAGTAGGACGCCGGCCTGACTAAAGATATACTAAGCAACCGTCAATAGCCGGGTGCATCCAGTAAACATAATCTCATGCGGTCCTCCAAGATAAGAAGACTTCACAACAAAATCCACTGCAAAACAAAGTGGATAATCTGCAAAAAAAAAATTGAAGCTCCATTCGTGTTAAAAACAAAATTATTTGGGAAATTCCATATATACCAACGTAAATCTGAAACATATATACGTATTCTAGCTTCCTCTTTGTTATTTCCTCCATTTAGGCATACTGGTTATATTTGTTGGTGGATGAATTTGTAAGACATTAAATGTAAAATTCGCCAAACAAGGTGAGCAAAAGGACATGAGAGCAATAAATGGTCAACCACCGTCAGAGTCACATAAACCGCCTCTTTTAGTCCCATTTCAATTTCCTCTAATTAAAACTAAAACTTCTCTATGAAAGAACCACAAAATATTTTTATCGTTAGTTGGATTTTAAGCTTCCAAAGGTATTTGAGGAGGAACCTCGTGTGCCCGTTCATAAGATCACTATACGTAGACTTAACCAAAAAGTCTCTTATACTAGTATGCTGCCAAACAAAACTATCCGGCTCATGGAAGAGGTGAATCATCATCAGTCTTTGGCATAAGTGTAACCAGACATTCCACTTAGTACCAGTTAGCATCCTTCTGAACCAATGTTCTGCGGAACCTAGCCATAATGTGAGCAGCAGAAACATTTTTCCATTTAATATGTTATAGAGCGAAGGGTATTGATGTGCCAAACAAGTCTCACCAAAGGATGTATCCTCTAAAATTTATTACCCATACACTAGTGGAGAAGAGGCCTTTGGTTCCAAGCCCCTGGGAGAAAATGTCCCAGTTCTAAACCAAATCGGGACCAATGGGGGGCATTGGTCCCGGTTCGTTTCGCGCAGGGCGACCCCACCCGCTGGCGCATGTCCGTTAGCGGCCTTTGGTCCCGGTTTGTACTACAAACCGGGACTAAAGGGTCGGCGGCAGGGCGCGGCAGGCTGTGTCAGGCGTCGGAACCCTTTAGTCCCGGTTTTTAGTACAAACCGGGACCATAGGCCCACCCTTTGGACCCGGTTTGTATTACAAACCGGGACAAAGTCCCCAATCTGCCTATATAACCTTGCCCTTGCCCAAGTGTGAGCCACACTTAGCCATTTTTTCACTTTCTTCACAAGAGGGGTGTATTGCTTTGTTCTCTTCTTCACATGCACAAGAGGTGTTCGATGAAATGCTTAAAGAAGTTGTGCCTAACACTTATAAGACCTTTCTAAAAGGAGAATTAGTTGGTTTAGCTTGTACTTCACACTCCTAACATTTGGCTAGTCTATAACGATTTTAGTTCGTCAGCGAAAGGGCAAAATCCGTCACAGAGACCTCATCCTGGCGGTTTGCAGGACCGTGGTGGACCTCGCGTCACAGATGGACCGGATGACGATTAGGGAGGCACGTCGCAGATCCATGACGGCAGAGCCCAAACCCGAAGCCCACCCAGCCCGGTCCGTCGTGACGGCCATATCCGTCATAGCATTGGTCCCCTCTACCAGAGACCGTTGTGTCAGGCTGTCACGTCAATGATTAACATGTCAGTCCGGTCGGGTGACTGTCGTTTTTGTCGTCTCGCGAGGAGACCATGACCCAGCTTCCTGCGCGTGGACTAATAAAATGCAGACACGTGGCCCACTGAAAGAGCTGCCACGTGGACCAATAAAAAATTTCATAGCTGCAACCTGCACCGTACGAGATGTTCATCCGGCTTTTGACACGTGCACCCACGTGGACGTATCGCAACACGACACTTGTCGAATGTGGAGGTGCCACGTGGCACACCACAAATGGGCCATCTACGGTTCATCGATCCAACTTGGATATGATTTCGAGGCCCATGTTACGGCCTTAGCTGCTACAGGTTAAGCCAGCCCATAAAAGGCAGCACATGATGTTGTCGGTTTTTTTTGGGCCGTCTACAGGCCACCAAAGAAGGCCCATCGTTATTCTTGGCTATGATTTCCAAGGCCCATGTTACAGCCTTACTACCATAGGTTAGACCAGTCCATAAGGGGCAGCCCATGATGTTGTCGATCATTATTGGGTTATCTACAGGCCGCCAAGAAAGGCCTATCTTTATTCTTCTTGTTGGGCCCATTATAACATCATGCGTCCACCTACAATGAGGCCCAAGCAAGGATTCGATGGTTTACGGGCCCAATTCTGGGCTTCTATAGGCTAGACATATAGCACATGTTAAGGCAAAGATAAAAAAGTACTGGGCTAAATTTGTTTCAATGCATCCGACAACGGCTCAGTGGGCTTTACTTGACACCGTTACGGCCTAGTCGTCAAAATGAAAATTACAAACGGCATAATACATGAAATAATTACAGGTATAATTACATGCAAATAATTTAATCATAAAGCACCATTGGCACTGTCTAAAACTACCTATTGTGGTGGACCATGGCATCGCCAGTCCGCAAATAGAAATATCAGTTATCTAGCACCAGCGAAAATATAACAGTTCAATTCATGACCATGGAACCACCAGATCAACACGTTTCTGAGTTCGAATCTCTAGCTTTGCTGCTGTATAATTTTAGTCAACGTATCAATTATTTCTTCCATGTCTGCCCACTTTTTTCTGCTTCTTGTACCTGGCTGGTCAGCTCAACCATTTGATCATGCTGGTTCTTAACAACATCTTGTAGCTTTGCACTACCCCTCTTCTCTCTCTCCCGTTCTGCAGCCAGATTCCTTATTTTCGATCCAGAAGGAATAATAAGTTCCACATTCCGAAGAAATTCAGGTTTTGCTGTATTTTTTGAGAGGACCTCAGATAAAACCTGGATCTCAGTCTTGCGTCCTCCATCTGCCGTAGGTATAGTTAGCTGCTTTTCCACCTCAGCGTTCATTTGCAATGAAGCAAACAGGTTACCACATACACCAAGATACAACAACTTAAAAAAGGTTACACTGTGAAAGTTGACTTACGATTGCATCTTTTACGGTGGAGGAGAAGCCATTTTTCCGGCTGAAGTGGCATTCCTTGAATATATCTAGAGGAATGAGTTCTTTACCTTTGTACTTGTCTCCCTGAAATCAAACACATACATAAAACTAGAATTAGAATTGAGACCACTCATGTGCATTGAATGAATAGAAATAACCAGAAACGGGGAGCTCTTCCCTTTTTCCGCCCGACTCTTTGATCTTAAACTTAAGAATGATGGTTTTAAGAACGAGTGGCTTCTACTTTAGTTTAGAATTTAGGCATTATTTTCCCCCTTGCTTCCGAAAAAAGAGTAAAGAAATACTAATGGCAACTCTTCGAGTCGACAAAATTCATAAAATTTTCCGCGAATGTATTCAACTACAGTAGGAAATGAGAAATAGCTGGCTGTGAAATTCGGAGATAGGGGGAAGCAGTTGTGGGGAGAATCGGAGAAGGTTCACCTCGTCTCGGCCGGTCACGCTAACAGCCAACGGGCGAGTCGGCCGCTCTACTATGTGTTTTTTATTTTTTAAACATAACTCTTTTGGATGGGCTGTTCGTGTGAAAGAAACAAGGGATAGACATGTTTGTGGCCTGATGGGCTGAATCATACTACTGCGTACTAGTAAAAACTGCTTTTTCCTGGGGTGGCGACGGCCCATTTCGTCGCCACTAAGGTCCGCGTGTGTTTGGCAAAAAGACTTAACTTGTTGTTACTCCAATCGAAACTACAGTTTCATTATCACAATACAATATAAGTGGTCTTGAAATGATGTCGAGCACTTTGAGCCCAGGAATAAAATTCTTTACCTGTACAGACTACCTAGTCGACGGAAGCACTACCTTCTGATGATCCCAAATTACGGGCTCCACCGATCCAAGAACGCCCTCTTGCCCGACCACCGCCGTCTCTGGTTGCTGAGTCCCTCTCCAGTCCACTCAGCCTGATGCCGGCAGCTTTGTCCAGTTCACTACACCAAGAGGCAAATTCCAAGGCTGGACGATGCGGCATGACTCGGAGAACACGCATTGGGGCTCCGGAAGCGGCAGAGCACCTGACCGCATTTGATTAGAGCATCCCCACTCGTTGGCGCTCCCCACGCCCAAATCCGGCGAAATTTTCGTCCGGATTGGATGAAGATTTGGCGTGGGGAGCGCCGAAGTTCCAGCCGTCCCCCCGGCAGGAAACCCCCAACCTCGACCATTTGACATATTTCAAACAAATTCAACATAAAATTTAACAAGTTCGGCAAACAAGAGGACGAGAATTGCTGAAACAAATTCGGCGATAACAAGTACAATGTTTAACAAGTGCTGAAACAAATGAAGCACACAATTTCACAATTTTTCAAACAAATTAAGACAGACTAGTTGGCGTCGGCGTTGGCGTTGCCTCGGAGCCTCCATATGTGCTCCACCGGATCATCTTGCAGCAGCTGGTGCATTGTAGAGTCTCGAATCTCCCGGCGCATAGCAATGAAGGCGGCCCATGATGGAGGCACCTGGTGATTAGGCCGTGCAAGAGGACCCTCTCTCTCATATGGTGCTTCTTGCTCAGCCGGAGGAACCGGATGCTTTCGCTCATCTTCAATAATCATGTTGTGTAGGCACACACAGCAGTTCATCACCTCCCACATCCGATCTTTGGACCAAGTCATAGCGGGGAACCGGACGACAACAAATCTCTGCCGTAGGACACCAAATGCTCGCTCGACGTCTTTTCGGCAAGCTTCTTGTTTCTTGACAAACTCGCAAAGTTTGGGGGTGCTAGGATTGGAGATCGTCTTCACAAATGTTGCCCACTTTGGATAGATACCGTCTGCAAGGTAGTATCCTTTGTTGTAGTGCCGACCATTGATCACATAGTCCACCGGGGGAGCATGACCCTCAACAAGCTTGGAAAAGACCGGGAGCAGTTTAGGACGTTGATGTCATTGTTGGATCCAGGCATACCAAAGAAAGAGTGCCAAATCCAAAGATCATGGGTAGCCACCGCTTCAAGTATCACAAGTGCAGCCTTTTTGTGACCCTTGTACATTCCCCGCCACGCAAACGGACAGTTCTTCCATTGCCAATGCATGCAGTCAATGCTTCCAAGCATCCCCGGAAAACCTCTAGCTTCATTTGTTGCAAGGATCCTCCGAGTGTCTTCGACAGTGGGTGATCTCAAGTAATAGTCCCCGAACACCGCTATGACGTCCCTGCGGAACCGGTAGAAACAATCAAGGGCGGTGGACTCCGCCATGCGAAGATAGTCATCTGCAGTATCACCGGGAGCTCCATACGCCGGCATCCTCATAGCCACCGTGCACTTCTGCGGTGACGAAAATCCAACCAAACCAAGTGCAATCCGCCTTGCATCCGAAGTAGGGATCAAAGTGGCGGATGGCATACACAATTTCCGGAAATAGCTTTCTGCTCATCCCGAAGCGACGCCGGAAAACACTCTCACCGTGCAATGGATTGTCGGCGAAGTAGTCGGCGTACAACATGCGAGTAGCCTCCATTCGCTGTCTCGGCTTGCACTTCCGGCGACCTCGTGCCGACCCACCACGCCGACGAGTTGCCGGTCCGCCGTACATGCTTGCCAAGCAACCAAGGATCATCATGTGCTCCTCGTCTTGGGCGGCCGCTGCCATCTCTTCTTGCATAAGCTCGACGAACATCTGCTCCTCCTCTTCGTCCGAGTCCATGGCCGGCGAGGCAAATGGACGAACACCGACGGGCGTGGTCGAGGCAACCCGAGCCGCGAGCGACGACGAGCAAGCAGGCCGGAAAACAGGCCGGCGGAAGAGCAGCCGGATAGACCGTCGTCCAAACACGGCGGAATATAGGCAGGTGGGGAAGGAGTGGCGGCGCAATCTGGGCAACAAGCCGGCGGGGTGGTGCCGGCGGCGAGAGAGATACGAGGGGTGGGGGAGATTTTGAGCGACGTGGCGGTGGGGTTCGTGCGTCGAGTCACCGACGGATCGGGCCCTTCCCCGCTTTTCACTCGTCCGGAGTCCCCGAGCGCTCCCCGGGGGCCGGGGATGTCGTGGGATCGCCGGATGGATTTAGGCCCAAATCCGGACGAAAACGAGGAACCGGGGGCGCGACTGGGCCGAATTACGCCGTCCGGATGGAAAAAACGCTCGCCGGGGGCCTCGTCGGGGGGACGAGTGGAGATGCTCTTAATTAGCTCGTGTGTTGTGTGCTGTCTGCAATTATCAGGCATGGACACATCTGTGTGTCTTAAGCGCCTGATAGAGCACCAATGATCGATGTTGCGGCTCAAGAGGAATCAACGTAACGTACCTGAGTAGTTTAGTGGCCGGCCGGAGAGTGTGTTTCTGCAGATATACAATGCCAGTCTTGTTCTGTCTGCATTCCCCACTCTGTGTTTTCTTTTTCTGTAAAGATCCTTCGCTGATTAAAATAGATCGCTTTCCGGAAAGAGATAAGCACTAAACAGAGCATGCTTTGATCCACAAACCTAAGACAGGTAATTTCGCAGCATCAACTAATAGATGCTGCTTTAACCGAGAGCAGAAAGATTGCCACTTGCCTGCACAAACAACCGGGAAAGACGTTCAGTTAGCCATCAAGTTTGCTCCTTAACTCTGTCCATGTTGATCGCCTATCAAGACGCGATCAAACTTTATACTACGAGAAGTCTGAAATGCTCCTGCAGTTGTATATATTCAGCAAATAGCTCATGTTTTAAGATAAAACTCAAGCCAAAAAACTGAAAACGCTCACTTAATTAATACAAGGGGGACTTCTTTTTTTTTTGACTTGATTCCGTCCACCATGGATGGTCCTCCGGTAGCTGTGCTCTGCATTCGGTTGGATATATCCCCTCATATCATTGTGCTGTTGCCACCTTAGCAAGCCCCGATTTGGATTCGATCATCCACCTGACTGTTTCTTTACTGACCCTAGACTGAATCAAGCAGCTGTGCCGCCTTTTTAAGCAACCATTCCAATCCTATCGCCTCCTCCTCGTTCTTCCTTCCTTGGTTTGATTATCATTCTCTACACGCCTTTTGTGCGAGGGACACATCGATAAATTTAACCGAGAACAGCAACACAATTGGCCACTTGCCAAAACGAACAATTGCTTAATTGGTTAACCTACATCAAAGCCGTTATGTTACCAGCAAAAGCGCTTAGCCTTCATGCGCCCAAACCATTGCCGATGAGGAGGCGATCGATCAGAATTAGGTGGTTCCACTTCCACTATGGATGGCCCTCCGCTCGACTGCGCACTGCATATACAAGCGATTGGATTCTGTTGTGCCAACATATCCATATCTCTCTGCTCTTATTCGATCATCTGCTTGACTGTTTGTTTACTGATGATCCTAGACTGCACCGGATGTACACTGCCCCTGCGATTCCATTCCATTCCTATACTATCCAACCGTTAATGAATTCCAATCTTAGAGCATCTCCACCCGGCACGCTCCATAGAGGCCCCGATAGCGATTTGGAGGTCGACGTGGTTTTTGGGCTCGCACCGGTGCGTCCAAAACGGCGCCGACTAGTTTTCGAGCCCAACAGAACAGCCGACATCCCCGTGCCGGCCCCTTGACGAAGAGCACGAATCGGGGCGCCAACGCCTCGCGGCACGTCAGAAAACAAGCGTAGGCTCCGTCTGGCAGCCAAACACACGCCCGAGCCGACTCCCACCCCTCTAGATCGCCACCATCGCCGTTGCCTCCGCGCCCCCTGCTTGCAATAGACACCGCCGCCTGACTAGGAGTCGTCGTCCATCGACACGGTCGCCACCCCCTCGACCGGCGGCCGTTGTTTCGCCTGGAACAGAGCTCGCCGCCACCGCCGCACAACCGCCCCGCCCGCAAGGTGCTCGTCCGATTGCCACGATGGACACCGACGACGAGATGGTGGTGCAACTCTTCATGGAGGAGCAGAACGCTAAGCTGTCCGGCGGCAACAGCAGCAGTCGATTCTGACGAGCATGCTGCGCGTTCACCAGCCTTTCTTCGTCGTGCCTCGGCGCGGCGGCTCAAAGCCAGGCAAGAGGAGGAACATCAATCGGCATCGTCAAGCCGGCGTAATGCTGCTTGACACCGACTACTTCAACAACGACGCGACTCATTCGCCAAAAGAATTTCGGCGTCGGTTTAGGATGAAGCAGCTGTTCTTCAAGATTGTCTACGGCGTTAGGGAGGACGACAACTACTTCATTTCCAAGCAAGATTACACAGGTTTGTGTGGCTTCACCTCAATTCAGAAGTGCACTGCAGCAATACGCTGTCTTGATACGGAGCTCCTCCAGATACAGTCAATGACTACCCACAGATGGCAGGTACAGAGACTCTCTACAGGTTTTGCCAAGCTGTCATAGCAGTGTTTGCTAAAGACTATTTGAGAGCACCAAGAGAAGATGATACAGCTCGGATCCTGCAAAAAAAATACGGCAAGAGGCTTTCCTAGGATGCTCGGAAGCATTGACTATATGCATTGGGGCTGGAAGAATTGCCCTTTTACTTGGCAGTAGATCTACAAGGGGCATACTGGTGAGTGCATTGTCATTCTTGAGGCGGTGGCAGACCATGATCTTTGGATTTGGCATGCATTTTTTGACATGAAAGGAACAAACAATGATATCAACGTGTTGCAGCGCTCTCCAGTGTTTGCCAGGCTAGCTGAGGGACAAGCTCCTGCCGTGAACTTTGAGGTAAACGGCCACACAGACAACAAGAGGTACTATCTAGCTGATGATATCTACCCGACGTATGCTACATTTGTGAAGACAATTCCCTCTCCAGCAAATGAGATTGAAGCTTATTTTGCAATATGCCTGGAAGCAGCACGCAAGGATGTTGAGCTTTCTTTTGGGGTGCTTCAGCAGGGTTTCGCCATTGTCAGGTACCCTGCTCTCACTTGGTCCGAGTCTCAGATGTGGGAGGTGATGAACGCATGTGTGATCATGCACAACATGATCATTGAGAGCGAGCGCGACGAACCTGTGCAGGATGATCAACCATTTGATTATCAAGAGCCACTTGCTGAGGTAGAGCATGTACCCCAAGAATTTGCCGCTTTTTTGCATATGCACAATGAAATTCGAGATGCAGGTGTCCATGTACAACTTAAGGCGGATCTAGCTGCGCATTTGTGGGCGAGGAGAGGAGCCGCCAACAATGCATGATTTTATTTTTATTTGTGTGATTGTATGATTTGTTTGGTTGTATGAACAATTTAAGTACTATTTGTTTGATTGATTGTATGAATAATTTGAGTACTATTTGTTTGATTGCATGAATAATTTAAGTATTATTTGTGTGATTGTATGAATTATTGAATATAGTATGAATAAAATGTGATTGATATGTTGTTTCAAAATATTGTAAAAAAAAAAAGATTTGGAAGCCGCCATTTGGGAGCGCCGGTGTGGGAACATCGTCCCTAAAATAGAGGATCACTGCCAACGCCCCCTTACAGCAGTGCCGGTGACCCTACCGACGACTATATGGGGCGCGCCGGTGGAGATGCTCTTATCACCTCCATTCGCACGCTCTTCCTTTATTTGGGTGTTCCCCAAAACACTTTTAGAATTTTAATTGTGGACAGATCAGCTATATACTTCAGCTAATGTCTGCACTTTTCTCTTGCTTAAGGCCTTTAAATTGTTTTAGTGAGCATCGAATTTTCTGGTACGAGGAAAAAGCAGAGGTGTTCATTTCTACGTTTGACTAGAAAAATGGTGTGTGCGCTCAATAAACAAAACTATTCCTCTTTCCATTGTCCTTGGGGAGCAGTTGATCATACTAAAGATAGGAAGCAGGTGAACCAGATAGACAGACTTACTGAACCGAAAATATCTCGCAAATGGCCAAGGGGAAACCAACTATCATCAGAAAAAGTTTTTTTTTCGAAATATTCATTTGACAGATTTGATTGAAAGCACACCACAGATACATCTGTCGAGGTTGAAGACAAATTAATACCTAGAGTTGGCAAGTAAGACCAAGTTACAGATGATGACGGGCTTGTTCGGGCCATACATATCATCTGGACTGGATCTGATCGATCTAAGTGTATGTCAGAATAAATGCTAGCAACTACTTGCATGACCAAATTTCCTATATTAGTACGAGCCTATTAAGGAGTAAGCGGAAATTACGAGTCCTGTACCCGTTCGCTTGGCTTCGGTTCGGAAAAGAGGAGTGAACTAATCTGTTAACTGCTGCTGAAAACAGCAGAGCCTCATAGCGGGAGAAGACATGGGCAAAGATGTGCTCACTGGTTACTCCACAGAGTTCATAAGCATCTCATAGATCTAGATGCACAAATCTATACAAACACTGCAAGTAAGAACACAGGGGCAAAAAAAGAAAGAACGTTATGCTATTACATCCATTGCAAGTAAGAAGACAGACAGGGGCAAAGATGTGCACCGGCTACTGAAACTCTGCAGAGTTCATAAGCTGCATCTCATAGATCTGGATGTACAAATTTATACATGCGTAGTATTATAAGAACAAAAAAAAAAAAAGAGGAACAGCAACAGGGAAGAAGGAGAAGCAAAGAGCAAAAAGAAATCTAGCTAGAAAGGCTCTCTCTCGATCGGGTCCTCCTGAATCACCACACGCGTGTACGTATACGTGCACAGCCCTGCACAGCCACCCCTCAAAGAAACGAAACGAAACGGATCGAGAGTCGAGACGCTACGATGAACGAAGCTCTAGGAGCTAGCGGGCTCGTGGGTCAGACGACGACGGCGGCGTAGTAGGGCAGGGTGAGCGGCCTGCAGTCCCTGCCCGCGAGCGCGCTGAGGAGGCGTCGGAAGGCGGCGGCGGGGCAGGGGATGCGGAGCGGGCCGCGGCGCGCGTAGCCGTACTCCTGCGCGGCAGTGCGGAGCAGCTCGGCGATGGCGGGGCGGCCGAGCAGCTCGGCCGGCACGAGGAAGCGCTCCGTCTCCTCGCCCTCGGCGCCGACCTCCACCGGCACGTGGCCCGCCGGCACCTTCCCTGTCGGCGAGGACGGGGAGGCGACGGCTCCCGGCGCCACCCTGCAGGCGCCCGTGGACACGCACCCCAGCAGGCCGCCTTTCTTCATCGCCTGCTCGGTGGGACGAAGGGGCGGAGGTTGGTTGGAGATGAGGTACTAGCGCCGGTCGAGTGAATGGGCTCGCAGTGGAGGGCCGTGGAGGCGGACGTCGCTATATAGCCGGGCGGGTAGCGCGGGCGGTCGCTTCGCCGACGCGGACAGGCGGGCCATGGGGGCCCGGGCCCGCGTGGAGGGGAGAGGGACGGGGGAGGCGTACGGCTAGGACCACGGAGAAGTACCGCTCGCCGTGCGAGGTGGGAGAGAGAGAGGGAGAGTGGGTCGGGCACTGGAGCTGTGAGTGGGACGGGAATCCGGATCGGGATCGTCTGTGCGCTCGCGTGTAGGGCGGCGGTGTGGCCGGCCGAGGGGAGAACTGCTCGACACGTCGACCTGACCTCGTGGGACCGGCAGCCATGTAACAGGAATACAGGAGGTAGAATTCATTCATGGCGGATCAGGAAGGCAAGCGCGCGCTTGCGTGGCGTCAGCAGCGTCGCGCGCCAGTTGTGGGCAGGCGAACGATCGAGCGGGCCGGAGGTTGGCGTCGCCGGGTCGCCGGAATGGGATCGGAGAGGGCGACGGCACGTGAAGCGCGGGCCCCGCCTTTGTCGCCCCTTCCGTACCTGCCCCTGTACGGTTCCGTAACCGAGGAATGGGGAGGGCGACGCGGCACGTGGTGGGCCGCCATGCCGTACGGTACCCGTCGCTCTCAATGTGTCTGCTACAGTACGATGCACCGGGCCCCGAGCGCGAGCAAACCGATCGCCGGGAAAACCGCGCGCTGCCTTGCTGCGAGTTCTTCTTCTTCTACCGGGTGGAGCACGGCAGGGTACAGTACTGTACGGAGCCCAGACATCGCGCGTGTACAAACCTTGCCGACACCGCACCAAGCTCTGCTTCCACCCTCTCCGTATTCTAGATGGAAAAAATCCTGGGAATTTGTTTTGCCTAACCGCTGTCAGATGATGGATGAACGCATAAGAGCATCTCCAGTCGCATCCCCCAAACCGTCCCCCAAACCGCGCCGGATTGAGCGTTTGGGGGACGTGTTTCGTTCGTGCCGCGTTTGGGGGACGTCGCTCCCGGTCGCGTCCCCCAAACAAAATTTCGCAAATTTTAAACTTGACTAGATTCGATTAGATTCGTCCAAACTTACATAGATTCGAACGAAATTTGACTAACTTTAAAACTAAACCTAATCTAGAACCACTTGCGGCGGCCGGAGCGTCGTAGTACTGCCGGAAGTTGTACATCTCGTCGGTGACGACCTCCTCGCTTGACGCGCTCGTCGACGGGCTCGTCCACGGGCTCGTCCTTCACCAAGCCGCTTGGTCCCGCCTCGCCGTCGTCGGTGAGGTCCACCGGCGGCTTGCCGGAGTCGCGGATGGACATGGCGATCGCCGCGTCCGGGTCGCCCCTCCGGGCGTCCTTGTCGTCCATGGACGCCAAGAACGCCGCCCGCCGGCCCCGGGCGGTCCTCGGGGTCGTCGGCTGCCGGCGATGAGCCGCTGCCGCCGCTCGTACTCCGCCGGCCGGCCGCCGCTGCGGCGCTTCCTCCGGCTCCTCCTTCACCTCCGGCCGGGATGAGGAGGGCGCCGCCGCGCCTCCCTTGCTGCCGCCCGCTGCCGCTACCGCCACGCCTCGTGTTGACGGGCGTCGCCGGCTCCTCCTTGACCTCCCGTTTGGGAACGGTATACGGCGCCGACCGGTACGACGACGACGGCGTCGATCGCGCCGGCCCCGAGGAAGAAGAGTGCGAGGAGGACGAGTACGTCGTCCTCCTCGGCTGCCATTGAGGAGAAGGCGGCGGCGACGACGGCATCTCCGGCCGCGGAGCGCCGTTGCGGAGGCCGCGGATGACGTTCTCGAGGGTGCGCCCGGAACGCCCCGCAGCAGGCGCGGCCTTCCTCGTTCCGAGCTGTTGGGCCCGCCGATGAGCCCGTCGGTGTCTGTGCGGCTCGACGTCGTACTTGGCCTTGAAGTACGTCGTCCACCGGTCGTCGTTGTCCTTGGCCGCCCATGTCGGATCCGCCCGCTCCTCGGCGGTGAGTTGAGCCCGACGGGCCTTGATGGCGTCCCGCCATTGCCTGCGTGTCCGGCTTCGGCGGCGGCGGGATGCCAATGCCGTTCCACGGCCATCTTCCAGCCGCCGCCGCTGGCAGCCGCACGTCCGGCGGGACCGGATACCGGGCGTGGTACGGCGCCCACGCCTCCGCCACGGTGAGGCTGCCGCGGCCGAGCCGTTCGCCGCGGCGATCTTGCGGGAGGACGACATTTTTTGAGTGGCGAGGAGAGGATGCGGGAAGGGGAGGCGGCGGCGACGAGAAGGATTATGATGAGCGGCGATAACCGGAGGGTGTCTTAAAACAGCGGCGGCAGCGGTGGTTGCACGCAATAACTCCGGCGCGGACGGCCACGCGGCCATGCACGACGAGACGCGTCCCTCGCGTCGCCCGGGAAAATAGGGACGCCATTAACGTCGCTTGACCAAAGGTAGGCGACGGGGTTTTAGCCTTCCGTGCCGCCGACGCGTCGGCCCCGCCACTCCCGCCTCGCTTTCGTTGTGTCCGGCGTCCCGGAGCGTCCCCTGTGGGACGGGGACGGGCTCGGGGCGCCGGACACCGTATCGGGCCGCGCCGGACAAAAAAGGGCTTTGGGGGACGCGGCTGGAACGCTTTTTTTGCCCGGCGCGCCCCAAATCGCTTTGGGGGACGGTTTGGGGGACGCGACTGGAGATGCTCTAAGGGCATTCCAACTGGGGGACGCAAATTAGATGCCAAAATGGACGTGCGTTAGGTCAAATGGTCGAAATCGATCGCATGTCCGTTTTCATCTAGGGGTGTTCCCAGACGTCCGACGTATAAAAAAATTTTCCCGTTGAAAACCAATAATTTACATAATCCTAAAAATACATCAAAAAGCTAAAACCTATTGGTACCTATCGTCGTCACTGACGAGGTCGATGAACTCCGGATCCACCATGGGAGCTGGTACGCTGGCGGTGGAGGAGGAAGGGCATCCTGCGGCTGCTGCTACAACCCGTCGGCAGAGCAGGAGGCGTTGGTGAAGGTGGCCACGGATCCCAGCCCGTCGAAGGAGCAGCAGACGGCGCGCGCTCCCTTGGGTACGTGTCGACGTGGTTGGAGGAGGCGTCGGCCTCCCCTATGCCAGCGACGACTCACGGAGCTGGATGGCGAGGCCGTCCCACATTGCGAGCTTGTCGAGCTCGCTATTGGCCATTGCGATGGCAAATGGCCTCCTCCTCACTAACGTCCGGCGGCTGGGTCTTTGAATCCCACGCCGGGTCATTGTCTTCGCCTTGGACATGGCCATCCGACGAGGCCTCGTACTCGTCATCCTCGGCGCCCCCGTCCTTGTCCACGTCATCATCGTCGTCGTCTGTGGCGAGCTCGAGGTCGAAGTAGTTGACGTGGCCGAGGTATCCCGCTCGGTGGCGCCCGTCGAACTCCCACGTCCCGAAGAAGATCCCGTTGTACGAGTTGAGCACGTACGCAGGATCTTCTCGGAGATCGGCCAGCTGGATGGCTCGGCGCACCTCGTCATGGCGCTCTCAGCCCTCGCGTAGTACAGCGGCACACCTCGTCACGGCAATGGTGTGGTCGAGAAATTGGCACCGCCAGCGGACCTTAAAAAGTCTCGTACGCCCCTTCGCCTTCAATGCCCTTCCACTCTGACGCCGCCCACCAGCGCACGCGCGCGGAAGGCGAGGTGCACCATTAATGCGGCGCAGAAAATCCGCAACGCGCCGCCCGTAAGTTATGCCGCGCTGAAGACGAAGCATCTGCGACGCTGCCAGACGGGCCCGTGCGAGAAGCGTGCGGACGACCGTGTTATCCGCACAGACACAAGTATGCCCCATATTTGAACCGTATTTACGTCTCAACGCACAGATCGAACACTATGCGTCGGGCCGCTGGGTTGGGATGCAGAATTTTCGAGCGCGATCGCAAACGAACGCTGGCACCATTGGAGATGCCCTAACATGTGGCAAGCTACGTTGACCGAGGCAATCTAATTGATCGGTGATGGCCCGAAAGAAATACATTACTCCCTCTCCAGTTCAAAATAATTGACAAATCATAAAGATATATGGATATGTTTTAGTGGGTAGATACATCGATATTTTACATAATTATTTTGAACCCAAGCAGCGACGCATTCTGCAGACCTCTGAGCGGCAAGCAACATCCTGTGCTCCGCCAAGCCTGTGAGAGTGATGCGGCTCTGGTCGACGACGTACCACTATAGGAATGACTTAAGACATTGACGGTCGTAAACCCTTGGCGTAGTCACATTGGGATGTCGGCCTAGGCTATGTCGAGGGTCTTCTCCTCGGCAGAGCCACGTGTGATGTGAGCGTAGACCTAGCCCTCGTCGTAGCCCGTATACGCCGACGGCCACCGTCGGTGTCTAGACCCTCGGCGTAGGCCACACCGTCCGTTAACTTCAATTTTTTTAAAGAAATTAAAATTTATTAATTCTCTCAAATTACACTCATGGCCAAACTTTCTAATTTTGTTATCCATCCTCACACTACTCTATCCCTACCACGCTTTGACACCTTCGTTCCTTTCGGTTGAGCTTCCATAAAAGAAATGAAACATTGTTGATAATACTACCATATCATTCTATTATCCCTTAGACCGTGATATCACAACTCTTTATTACTTTGAATTTTTAACTATTATTTAAATAAACATTAATAGTTAAGTAATAATAATCTTTATGCAGGATGCAATTATTGATATCAATTTCAATAAAATAAAAAATAAAATCCTAGATTTCTGGGAAAAACTAAAATCTTCCTACTTTCATATTTCCATTTAGAATTTTGAGAATCTAAAAAGATGGCAAGCGGTTAAACACGGCGAATTCTGATGTAACTTTTTGAGACGATCATATGATAGGTTATACATTTTTTCCGACATCGTATGTAAAAAATAATGCCATTTTACCGAGAAATAATCTTTGTTTGCAAAAAAAAAAGTTGAAATTCAAATTTGTTAATTTCCCCTAATAGTAGGCTGCGTAACATACATGAATATATATAACGATTTAATTTTTTGAATTTTTTAGCATTTTGTGCCATTTAATTGAAACTTTAAAAAGCGATCAGGGAGTGTGGAGGAAAAAAAGTGCAAGGCTACGCCAAAGGTGGCCGACGGCGTAGCTTAAAAAAAAGGGAGAAGGCTATGCCGAGAGCAGCCCTCGGCGTAGCTGTAACGCCGTGATAACGTCGTCACGGCCTGGCTTTGACACTCGCGTGTCTAGGCCTACGCCGACGGCCCGAAGTACGCTGAGGGTAGCCGACGGCTCTCTTTACGGGCTGACCTGCCGACGGCTCCGACACTTAGCCGTCGGCTCCTTGCGCCATTATTGTAGTGGCCCAAGATCGATATAGCAGATGGGCCTATACTGTCAATGAGAGCAACATATTATGTCTGGATCATAGCTTTCTCGGTGCGCCAAAAAGACCTTAGTTCCACCCGCGGGGGGTGTCGTGCCAATTACCGGGATTGAAAGTTTGATGCTTGATTTACCCCTACCAGTTCAAGGTTTTTTTTTCGTACTTCTTCCCACACGAAAGAGGTAGTGAGTGACAGTAAAAATGACACCGTACTGGGCAATACTCCCGAACC
Organism: Lolium rigidum; assembly: GCF_022539505.1. NCBI lineage: Eukaryota > Viridiplantae > Streptophyta > Magnoliopsida > Poales > Poaceae > Lolium > Lolium rigidum. The sequence continues at coordinate 3,675,728 of NC_061514.1, read as the reverse complement.
AAACCGGATGATGACTAGACGACGTCCACAGCTGGCACGCCCCGGCGTCGTGGTACATTCCGTACAGGAAAAACGTACCCGATCGTGGCACGGCACCCTTTCCCTTGGAGCCCGACGGACCGGGACAGCAGAATGCGAGACGAAAGCTAGCTGATAAGACGGCTGTCCGATCGAAACGCAAAGGCGGTGTGGCCCAGCAGACAGGGACGGGGCCAAGTTGCGTGCGACCCGCGAACAGCACGCACGCGTTTTTTGGATCTGAGGTTTAAAAGGGTGTTAGGTCAGCTTCTTAATCCGTGCACCGTACAACGCCCAGCTACGCGCACCTGCTGCCGTACGGTACGGCGAATTCAGGTTAGTTAAAGGTTCCTACGTCCTCGATGTGTGTTTGCCTGTCTGTTTGGACGTTGTTGCTAGGTTGGACATTGCAGCGGTATGTCGGGCCAACCAGCTAGATCGAACTGTCATGCTCGTGGGTCGACCGTACGTATGTGTCGTACCTAATGTTTAGTGTTTTTTTGCTTCTTATAAAGTGTCCGTACACATTTCTTTTGTTGAGGAAACAAATAGGCAGGTGAAATGTTGTTTGGTGAAGTGGGTGGCTAGCTGATAAGACCAACGTGCTACCCAACTCCAGATAATAAGGTGAGCGTGCGCAAAACGGGGAACTTTGGTGGAGATGGGGCCGAACCGGTAGTGGCCATTGCTAGCTTTGGAGAGCACATGTTAAAAGCATCTCTACAATGTCCCGTAAAAATAGTTAAATTCTTAAATATCAGTTCTAAGGTTTAGGTAAAAAAAAAGTTCAACATAGATCCTCTAATACCAGTCAACTTTACCGAGAGGGGAGTTTCAGCTCGGAATAGTGCTCTTCCGCCACCAAACCTCTGGCTAGTCAGTGGGAATCTGGCCAAAATTCAGCTCGACCTCTCCTGCTACACATCACGCGCCGCAGCCGCCTCCTTTGCTCCCTCTCGCGCCGGTGGGGAACGAAATCTCACGCATTGTGGCAGGCCACCGTCGCGAGCGGCAGACGGTGCACGACAAGCTAGGGGCGGAGTCACCCGAGGAAGTATTGGGTTCGGGTCATGTCTGAGGAGGAAGATGGATGGAACAGAGTGAGAAAATACAACAATACTAATAGAAAACAAGAAAAATGTAGGAGATAGGTGGGCCCTGAGGTGTAGCTGGTATCAATATATTTTACAATTTAAAGTGTGCTTGTTCTGTCCAGATCCATTCCATACCGTGAAAAATATTTTAGGTGCCTTTTACACCGGCAGAAGAGACGCGTCCGTGAGAATGACGAGGCAGGGCCTTCTAACAAGAAGGCCAAGAATTAGCTTATAGTTTCTTTGTTTTTAAATTTGTTCTCTAGTTTGTTTGTTAAATATGTTTGAACTTATCCGATTCGAGTAATCAGTACTACTTGTTTTCGCGTTTGAACTTGCTCATTCAAAGATTCGTGAAAGACAACTTGCAACCGATGTACAAATTGGGAAGTTCTTCAACAAAAAGAAAAAGAAAAGGAAGAAGCAGAGAAACAAAACATGGGTGTCTAAAATACGTCGGACCGCTAGGGATAGCCCCCGACGCAAACGAACAATTCACCTCTCACGGTCATTTTCGCGCCCAGACGACAAAAACGGACGTCCTCGGGCGGGCAATTTAAACATCCGAACACTCATGTATGTGGCCAGCCAAGGCGACGCTGGGTCGACACGTCCACGCCCACCGAGTGCCCAGGAGGCATTAATTGTACTTGCCGTGGCAGACGGGACCCTCACGAAGTAAAAGCACTAGCAATGTTCGTTTCTTGTCCACCATGCATGTGACGCTGCTGCTTCCACTGTGGCTAGCTCAACCACGGTGAATGTCCGTTTGTAATTTGCAAATGGCAAGACAGGAGGATGGGCACGCACGCGGCCAGGCAACAGCAGTGCGAGCTGACGGCACGTGAAGGGGCGGGACCCGACACTGTCGCCCGTCCGTACCGGCCCTTGTACGGTTCCGTAACCACGGAATGGAGAAGGCACATGGCGTAGGGTACCCGTCGCTGTCCATCCGTCCGCTCCGCTGCGCTAGTCTGCCGGCGGGTCCAGAGGGCCACGGAAAACTGCATGAGCCAGGGGGGAGGTTGCGGCATCGTCCCGGCGGGTACAGTGCGCATCGCAGGCAACAATCTAGAACACATACTCTACTATTTTATGGGCTCCTATATTGCTCAAAAATTATTTTCGTTTTTTTTAAATTCCACCGATCTATTAAAAATCATCAACAATAGTTCAAAGAAGCCCCTAAGTAATAGAAATTACAAATACTAGATGATACCCCGCGCGTTGCGGCGGACATTGTATGATGAAAATTTTCTACAAAAAAAACTTGGCTGGCCGAAATAAGAAATGTAGTTGTAAAGGTATTCAATTCTTCGTAACCCGATCTTTGGAGTTTGACCTACAAAACTAAGATGATGCTGATAAAAGAAGTCATCAAATAAATTTTTGGGGGAAGAACTATTCAGTGATGTAGAACTCACCGGATTACCTGCTCAATTGTTCATATTTTCCTTATATATAGATTGGCCACCAAGTAGAAAATAAAGCGCCAAAAAATATTTTAAATAGATATAGTAGCTTCTACAATATGATGGGATGACACCAATATTTGTGCAAAGAAAATGATAGCCTAAATTTTTTGTATATTTAAAGGGACATTGTTAAGAAATTGAGCATTTACTTGGTAATAAAAATTAACTTTTACAAAATATGAGAGCTCTTGCATGCATATGCAGCAGATACATGAGAAAACACTTAGTGTCAATAATTTGGTTACCTAAAAGAAAAACTAAAAAGAACAAAAGGAACGGAAAGATGAATCATAACCTGACTTGTTAGTCTTTACTACAACACATATAGCATTCAGTCACAGTTACCTAGATCGTTACTAAGAGAATATGCTAAGATGCCATATTCATATCTTAATGTTATTTTCTTCCACGGAACTCATGGAGCATGCTGATTAGAATCTTATTTTTTTTAATCTCTGACACAAAGGAATAGGGTCTTATAGAGAAATAAGCTATGGAACAGGCTTTTAAAATATAATCAACAAATGATTTGGTATAATGTGACATTAAGAGGAACATGTGACATAAAACCGTTAGATAAAATATGGAGAACTTACATGGTAATTTAGTTTAACTGGATATGTATGGATAGCCTGCCTGCAAACAACACACGATGCCATGAATAACAGTGCAATTCCACATAAATCTAGTTATGTGATATACACCAAATCTTACTGACTAAAACTGATGGTAGATCAAGGTGATCGAGCAAGAAGACTGGCTGAAGCCTCATTCCAGAAACTGTTATCAACGTGCATCAACCAGTTTATATGGAGTATCATGCATCTTGTAGTTGTTGCAGCAACAAAAATTAGGTATTCTTTGATGTTGAAGTCAATAGTATATCAGGCATGGATGAATTTAACAAATCAAATAACATTGGTAAGGTGGATTGCTGGAACGTCCTTAACATGTATATATATAGTCGGTTATCTATACTAATAACATCTTCATATTGATTCGCAAAATAAAAATCTACATACTGGAAAAGAATACATAAAATACTTTTACAGTCCTGAAGAAAAAGTAGTGGCACAATTATATGTTAGAGGCATAGCCACACTCTGGCTATATTGTTCAGCACTTGGCTGCACCCTAATCAACAAAATGTCTATGGTATGGAGGTAAAATTGTTGTAATTTGTAGAGAGAAATTGTGGGAAACAACGTAGACTATATTCTTCAGAGAGAAGGACAGGAGAAGAGATATGGTTTATCCATGTATACCAAACACGGAGGAAAAGAATTGTCTGTCCATATGAAAGTTTCAAATCTTGTGTGCTTTGGTGGAGGGTGAGAAATATATCTGTACATGGATACATAATCACTACGAAGAACAAACTGATTCATTGGGCACCACCACCATTGGCACACGGAACCTAGTATTAGAGAATCAAGGACCAGAGTCCTACACGTTGATGTAATGTGCTGCCGATCGTTCCCAGTAGTGGATGACGACCATGCGCTGTCGATCTTGCCCAGCGGTGGATGGTGTCTAATGAGGACGACCTCTTCCATGCGGCTGCAGATATTGAGAATTTATGGGATATGGGAAGGCATTGAGTTGACTGGCTCTTTATTGGAGGAGTTGCAGGGCTATTGAGAAATTAGTAATCAATCTGCCATGGCGGCCTGTTGACTTCGGCAAGCTGCATGGCATGCAATTAAGTTTGTGGAGTTGATTTGGTGCGAGATCTTAATCACACGGAAGTTTAAGTGCTGCTCTAATGTGAAGGTGAATCAATGTTGTACTAATGGGGAAGGTGAATCACAATGGAAGATACAATGCATGGTTTGGAAGGGGAAATGACGGTAGTAGTACATGGCTACATGGGTCATGTACATGATGACGTGGAAGAATTGCTTAAGTGTCAGGTTATGATTGCTCAATGATGCTTGATGAGGTGGTTACCTTGCATGTGCAGGAAAATGGGATCACCTATTAAGAATAGAAAGATGTCTTTATAGCTAGTACCTAGCGACGAGTACAAACACTAGCGCGAGACGATGGCGCACCGCCGTTCTCGTCCCTCCATCACCAGAGCCGAACAAATCTTGTCGTAATAGAGATTGTTGTAACGGATAGACGGAAAGTCATCTAGCTAAGGCCACGAAGGACCAGCACACGAGAGCAGCAACCATCACCTTTGATGACAAACCGTAGATCGGAAGAGACTGGCCTTAAAACACACCAACGGGCACGAAAACAGACCAGATCTCGTGGAATCTGCCGGACACACGACTCCACACGCCCTCCGATGGTGCTAGATGCATCACCATGGTGAGGATACAGCGAGGAGGACCTTGTTCTTACTTCGTGACATAGTCGTCGCCTCAACATCCCAAAGAAGACGCTGAAAAATAGGCTAAACAAAGAACATAAAACCTCTCGCTGGCGAGAGACCGTGCTCCGCCAAACCAACAAGGCCCAAGGCCACCAGAGGCAGAGCGGACCACCGGTGTTGCCAGCGAGAGGGACTGAACCCTAGATGAGTTTTGGTTGTCGCCTCTTCTCCTTAGCTTCCGTGCAAAATCATTTTTGTTTTGATTACGACATATGAGTACGAAAACCCTTGTTATCACGCAGCGAACGCTCCCTCCCTTCCTCACCCCTACCCCTCACCTGCTCTAGCGTTGGATGACGAGTGTTCAATGGCTCTCACGCTTGGTCTGTCTGTGGTGGAGGAAGACGGGCACGTCAGCTCACGCTTGGCCCGATGAACGTTCCAGTAGAATGTTTGAACTTCCCAAGATAAGTATGTACAATTCAAGTGCCTATGATTTATGAAGCAAACCTTGAGCTATTTTTTTGGTTCGCACCATCGTATCTCTGGAAATTTTTTTTTGGTTTGGGTTTGCGGGTGGACAGACAGCGAGGACGCGTCCTTTTGTTCGCCCTACCACAAGCATGCAGACCAATAATTAATCAAAAGAGAGTGTAGAAAGTTGTAGAACCCTAATAGTTTTTTCATGTTTATTCCGGTGAACCTCATGTGGTATATATAGAAGTACATGAGGGAGAAGACTTGGAATACAAGATGTTATCTCTAGAGTCCTTGTCTAACTCAGTATCCTATACATATTCTAACATTCCCCCTCAGTCGTAGTGGAAGTGAAGCGGATGATTGCGACTGGATTTGAAGTCCCGCGCTTTCATCCTCTTCTCCTCCATGTCATCATCGGCGCCCCTTATGGTGCCTTCTCTTCCCTCCCGCAGTCACAGCGGGAGTATCGTGGACGCAAGTGACGATGCAGACATTGTCGACTGGAGTTGTTGCCAATTTGTCGCTGTAGATGTAGCCTACACGCGATGGGGAATGTTAAATATAAATACACTGGCTAGTCTTTTTCCATCGGTTCGGACTTTTGGTTTAACTGACTAGTGCAGCAATCTTTCATGGTATCAGAGCAAGAGGTCCCAAGTTCAAGACCCTGCTCATGTAGTTTTCTAAAAAAAGAAAAAAAAAGATTCCACAGCCTGCACCGAACCCACGCTAAGGTCTAAAATAGCCTAGATGTGAGGGGAAGTGTTAAATATAAATACACTGTCTAGTCTCTTTTCATCAGTTCAGACTTTTGATTTAACTGACTAGTGCAGCAATCTTTCATAGAGAAGTGGTCTCTGCTTACTAATTGATCCGTGGAAGGTGGTCCACCAAATCGATTCTAAACATTCTTTTACATATTTTTATTTTATTGCGTTAAAAAATAAGTTAATCGTCATTGTAAATTTGCACGGTACGCAAAATGGGGGGTGCGTTGCTAGAGATACCTTACTAGAGGTTTCACGTGTGGCACGCCTATGCACCGAGCATAGCATGGCAAGACTACTAAATTGTTTGGTGAAGGTAAACAAAATATAAAGTGGACACTACAGTAGGTGAGCTAGCACACATAAGCTGTCGCGAGCAACTATGTTCGAACTACCCGCAAAAGAAAAAATGTACGAACTGTACGGCGGAATCTGCCAGCCAAAACCACAAGGATCATCCTGACGGCGGCTCCGCACACACGCCGTCAGTCCTCCTAGTATCAGCCGTACGTTCCGTACACGGGAAATGTACCTGGCCGTGGCACGTACGGCTCATTTCCTTCCAGCTACTCACGCGAAGAGGATCAGGATGGAGACAGCACGCACGCAGCCGGGACAAAACTACCCACGCGAAGCTGACGCGCACCTTCGCTGCCTGATCCGATCGCTCGAAACGCAAAGGCTGTGTGTGTGGCCAGCACAGAGCACACCATATCGACCTGGAAATAGCTTCGTTTTCTGCTAGCTTCGGGAGTGCTGGCGATAAAAAAAAATAAACAAGGTTAGGTCGGTTTCTTAATCCGCTGGAACGTACGGCACGTGCGCCTGCTGCTGCCGTCCGTACGGTACGGCGCTGCCTGGCGGTTAGTTACGCCTCGCCGATCGATCGGACAGTGTGGTGGGTGCGTGTCGGGACCCAGACAAGCCGTCACGTTCGTCCATCGACCCTACGGAGGGGTCATCGTACCAAATGTAATGCTGCTTCTTTGGTCACGTTGAAACTTGCCTAGTAAGTACTGTTGTTTCGTTGGGGAAGCAAACGAAGGTGGTGGAACGTTGCCGGAGTTTGTACGTGGTTCCTACATTGCCCTGGCCGGTTTCCTAGAAATATGTTGATGTGCAATGACCAACATAAATGTCGGAAACCATACTCACATATACAAAGTAATGGCACACCAAATGACATGTGAAGTTTGGTGCTGCATTGATGTCTAGATCACACACTGTTCAGCCATGACCTTCCATAAATAACAGGCTACGTACCCCATGTTGTAGAATCAGCCTTACTAGTTGCAGAGCCAAATGACAAATTGCGGAGGAAGAGAAACAATTACGTACAAGCACACTGAATACCACTGGATTCACGTAGAGTTATCTACCAAGGAATGTGATGCATTGGGAATTTGAGTAGGAGTCCACAAAAAAGATTATGTAGATAATGTTGCAGATTTGGCACAATTCAGGATTTCAGGTCTATTCTATCAAGTCGGCTTAGTCTGCTCAATAGATTATCGAAACAATATTTACATCGCGTGAGTGGAAATAAAAATTGTCCTTGTGAGGGTGGGATGTAGATCAACATGACCAACTCTTGTCTCTGCTGCATCTATAAGCTTGGCTGAATGTAGGAGTTGGGACACATCAAGCAAGCTATATTTCAGTTGGGACACATGTGTCAAAAAGAACATTGGAAGTGGAACTTTTCTTGCATTCTATGATAACTATAAGCCTTCTAGGTATGGTGAAAATCTCAATTTTCCTACTCACATCCCTCGGATAAAAAGTTGGTAGAAAGCTGAAACAAAAACAAGACATATATATTGCGCCTCCTAATAATATAACCAAACGGTTAAGGCTGTCAAAAAAAAATTTGCCTCATCAAACTTGTCGAGTTTGATACATTTTAGACTCGACTCGAGATGAGCTAATCTAGCAAAGCGCAAGGCTAGGCAACTGGCAACAAGCTCGAAAGCCTCACATTTGAAATTCGAAAAGTTCAATAATGTTTGTTGAATATTTATTTGCATGTACTTATCATTACGTGAACTGGTACGTACGGATTCCAGGAGGAGGCGATAACGGGGCGGCTAGCAAAACCTATCTAGGGTTCCGCCCCTTTGTCAGCGACGCCGCTGGTCCGTTCTACCTTGTCGGCCGGCCCAAGTTACCCTCTTCTCGAGATTGTGTTTTTCTTTTTTATTTGAAAAAAATCAAATTTGAATAACTTTTTATTTTTAGCAAAAAAATTGTTCATACTTGAAAAAAATTTAAACAAAAAAAATTCAAAAATTTTGCTCAAAAACTTTTTTTTCAAAAAAAAACTTGTGCTTAAAAGTTTTTTGCAATTTTTTCTTCAAACAATTTTTTATATATATTTTTTGTTCAAAATAAAATTTTGTTAAAAAACGAAAATGTTCAAAATATATTTGTTAAAAAAAATCCACATACAAATGCGAAGATGTAGTGGTTTGCTGGAATTTAATCTTCTCTGTCTGAATACGTCCGCAATGTATCTTTGAACTTTGTAGTTGGTTATGCTATTACCCATTATAGTCAATGTTCAAGAAATCGTTAATCTTAAATTATCGGTCAGCCTCAAAATGGAGGTTAATCGCTTATCGGCCGATTAATCGATTTTATCGGTCGCCCGTTTATCGGTTTATTTTTTGTAAATCCTAATTTTCAGCACTAAATTTTCTATAATATGATATGTACAAATAATATTGGAGTATTGAGCAGAAGTATTACCATGATTCTTTGCATTTGAATCAATAAAAATGAAAATTTAGAGCTAATGCACAATTCTACAAGACAATAGGACACAAATATTGACTACCGTACCGAATTTCAGCAAAATTTCACTGACAACCGGCCGAAATATCGGCTCTCAGTCAGAAAATCGGCCGAAATATCAGTGCCGCGATAAATTAGCCGATATGCTGAAATCTTATCGGCTACCACCCGATTCATGATAATCGGCCGATGAATCGGTATCTCGGCCAATTTTTTGAACAGTGATTATAGTTGCATCATATTAGTAGATATTACAAAAGTTCTTCATGATACTCATTTATAAACACTAATAGTTTGTAACTGATACAAAGATGTCCATTATGATACAACAAAAATGTATTTGCATGGAAAACGAAAAGTTTCAGCGATCAACTTTACACTTCCATCAGCCATCCGTGCAGGGCATGTACATTCTCTCCAGCAATGATATTTTATGTTTACTTATGTAGGAATCCTTCCTCTCCCTCCGACCCTCCCCCTCCTCCTCCCCGGCCCCTCTCTCTCTCTTTGTGTGAACAATCGATCGTGCAAATAAAGATATGGCCTGCTCCCGTGGATTTCATACATACCTGCCTCTATTACTATGATTTGGCTTCTAGGGATGGAGAAAAGTTTTTCTAGTCACACCCCTCAGACAAAAAGTTGGTTGAGAATAAGACATACATAGTGAGCCTTCTCACAGTATAGCCAAACAGTTAGGGTTGCCAAAAAAAATCGGCCTCAGCAAACTCTTCATTTTAAGTTTGATAAGTTGAATAATAATTTGATTGAATATGTATTTCTACCAAAAAAATGCAGAACCTTAAATTTTAAGTGTGTTTTCAAACTCTTCCAACGTTCCGACACATCATTTTTCTAACTTGAAGAAACAAATCTAATGGATGCTCTAAGGAAAATTCTCGAACATTTAACGTTTCAAAAGATGAAATCTGGCTATGCATATTTGGAAGACAAGAGTCTGAAGTTGATTTCCTTTCGTTGTTTCTCATGAGATACATGACTATGCAAATCTCTGTCTCGTTTTCTATCAGTCTTTCAATTTCCCTTTTCCACTTCTAAAAAAAAAACTATTTTTCCGTGGTAACGTGGGTTGTTGGGCTGATGATGCATTAATGGGCCTGAATTGTTTGATGGAGAACGGACTGAACCGAGTTCGGCTGTTTATTTCATGTTGGGTTAGGAAAAACAAGAACAATTTGGAATTCTGATCTTTCCGATACCCTCCTGGCCCCATAATATGATTGTACTCCTTCTTGGCCGCATTATCCTTATTTTTTTCGATATTTCAAGGAACTGCTCCGATTTCTTTTGCTTCACAAATTCTGGCCAATCATGTTGCAGTTTCTCATATTGTCCTTTGAAATCCGGAGTCTTGCCCTGCTTGACAAAGTCATGGGCTAGATTTTGCTTTTATTTCCGGAATGCGTTGGACATCTTAGAAAGAGCGAACGGTTTGACTAGCTTGCACCTCTCCTTGTTTTCCGCAATCTTGTTACCCTCCTCATCGTATTTGCGGTATTCCGGAGGTAGAACGAAATGTTCCATAAGCTTGTTGAAGCAATCTTTTTTTTGTTCTCTTATCGACAAAAGTGAAACCAAGACGTGCCTTCTTTGGCTCATTCCACTCCTGAACGGTGATCGAGACGTTGTCTCTAACAACGGCTCCGCATTAGCTGATAAACTTGGTGGCGTTCTTGCTGGGCTCCAGCGGCCTGCTGGTTGCTTCCTCGACAACATCGATGGTGCATGTTTCTCCTGGTTTCATCGTCTTGGTTGCGCCACGCTTTGACGACGACGTAGTCGATTGTTTCGACGATCCGGCCGAGGGCTAAAATAAGAAAGAGAGTCGCGCGCGTTAGTACACACATATTTATTCAAATCAGTTAGTTTGTATCACCAGAGGCTCAATGTATATATATATACCTCGGCGCCGGAGGTGGTTGCTACTTCCAATTGAAGATCGTCGTTTATCGACGTTTCTTCGGCACCATCTTGCTGACGGTGCCCTTCATCTTCACCGTCAAGGTTCAGATAAGAATCGATATCATCTTCTTCTTGTCCGGTCGGCACATATAGAACATCGCCTTTTATGATGCCGAAGATATGTTCTTCGAGCGTCCGGATCATAGTTGTCCATAATTGGGTCAGCTCTATTGTCCGCCATATGTCGATCCCGAAAACATGTAGTAAAAACAAATTAATTAAGTGCAGAAGGGGGCGGTGGCGGTGGCGAAAGGGCGGTGCCAAAAGGAGGGCGGCGAGCTGGAAGGGGTGGGAGAGGGTGTCGCGGAAGAGCGCGTGTGTGCGTCGGGAGAGATTGGAGGGGCCGGGGCACCGGCGGGCGCCGCCCTAGCTATTGCATGTGTGCGTGTGTGGCGCGCGCCCCCGCCCTAGCTATTGCATGTGTGCGTGTGTGGCGCGCGCCCCCGCCCTAGCTATTTTAAGTCTCAAATTATAAGTCTTCTTTTAGTTTTTTAAGTCTCAAAATTTTAAGTCTCAATTATTTAGTTAATTTTAAGTCTTAAATTTTAAGTCTAAATTTTAAGTCTGAAATTTTTGAAGTCTCAAATTTTAAGTCTTCTTTTAGTTTTTTAAGTCTCAAATTTTAAGTCTCAATTTTTAGTTAATTTTAATTTCGAAATTAACAAGAACTGAAACTAAAAAAAGAAAAAAAAATTGGCCGGGTACGTGCGCCGCGCGCGCGGCGCCCCTACTGTGGCCGGCGCGCCTCTCTCTGGCCGGTGGCGCGCGCGGCGCCCCTGTACTGTGGCCCGCGCCTCTCTCTGGCGGCGGCGCACCGGGGGTACGTGTGCGGCGGCTGCGGCGACACGGCGCGGCGCGGGCACGGGCGGCGGCGCGGCGGTTTGGACGATCCTTACGGGCTACGTACGGCGGTCGATGGCGCGCGGCGGCGACTGCGTCGAGGAGGCGTCGGCGGCGGTCGAAGGCGCGCGGCGGCGTCTGCGTCGAGGAGGCGTCGGCGGTGTCGTCGAGGCGGCAGAGTCTCTCAGTACACGAACGGGCGGAGGAAGAAGAGAACTGGCGAGAGGGATTTAGTCGCGGTTGGGGTCACCAACCGCGACTAAAGGCTACCCTTTAGTCGCGGTTGGTGACCCCAACCGCGACTAAAGCCTTTTTCGCCCCATTTGAGGTTCCCGCGGAAAATGACTGGCCAACCGCGACTAAAGGCTTTTTTCGAAATTATTTCATTTTCTAAAACTAATTCATGTCTAAATGTGAAAAATAAAACTAATTCATGTCTAAATGTGAAAAATAAAAATAATATACCAAAAAATTCAGAAAAATAAAACTAATTCATTTCAAAATGAAAAATACAAATTATATATCAAAAAATTAAGAAAAATAAAACTAATTCAATTCAAATTCTTAAAAATACAAATAATATATCCAAAAAATCAGAAAAATAAAACTAATTCAATTCAAATTCTTAAAAATACAAATAATATATCAAAAAATCAAAAAATAAAACTAATTCAATTCAAATTCTTAAAAATACAAATAATATATCAAAAATATCAGAAAAATTCTTCCCGCCACTTTCTTCCCGCCTCTTTCTTCCCGCCACTTTCTTCCCGCAACTTTCTTCCCGCCTCTTTCTTCCCGCCACTTTCTTCCCGCCTCTTTCTTCCCGCCTCCTGTCTTCCCGCTCCCATTTTTCCCGCCATTTGTCACTACATATAGGTAGCCCGGTTTGGCCAGCATTATCACATCTCTACAATCTCTCATCACTCTCTCATGGCTTCCACCGCACCCACTCTAACCTACCAGCAGGTGGAGGAGCTTTGCGCCTCGAACTACCCTTGCCCACCGGGCTACCGCGTCCTCGCCGGCCGGAGCCTAAGCGCCGGCGGCGTGCCGGTCCCTCCCGTCCCTCAGGGTACTTCGCGCCGGGCGGCCATCACGAACCACTACTACCTCGACCTCACGCCGGAGCAGCGGATGAATCCCCGCTCGCATCCCGATAACCAGCATACTTGGGACGCCTTCTTCATCAATCGGCGTGAGAGGGCGCTCGCCAGGTATGAGGAGGACGGTCTGCCTCCTGGAAACTTCCACGAGGCCGGCCGTCGGCTATGGTGGTACGGCCGGACTCGCGGAGCGTCATGGACTACATCACGACCGGCGATATCCCCCGCCTGCGCTACCCTCGGTTCGAGCCACGAGCGCCGCCCGACGACAGCGACGACAGCAGCGACGACGACGCCGGTAACTTAGAAGGCGACGACTACCAGTACAACGGCGGCGGCTATAAAGACTACGAGTATGCATATTATACGCCTATGCAGGAGTATGACTAAATCACTCCAAATTTCATGTATGTAGGAGTATGACTTAGTCACTCCAAATTTCCTGTATGCAGGAGTATGACTTAGTCACTCCAAATTTCATGTATGCAGGAGTATGACTTAGTCACTCCAAATTTCCTGTATGCGGGAGTATGACCGAATCACTCCAAATTTCATGTATCATCGGTGCTATCTCGAGTCAATTGAATCATTCGAAAATGGACACCAAACACATCACGGGTAATATAATTCACATGATCCATTCAACAAAGTTTGGTACAATAAATTATTACACATCATTTCTTTCCTTGTGTCCCCGCTTGCTTACGATTGTGCCGTATCCATGGAGCATCCTCATCATTTAACTTAATGCTTGGGTCGGTGTTCACTTTGAAGGGCGGAATTTCAGCAAACATATTATAATCTTCCGACATGTCTGTCTTGTCCTCCACTCCCACGATGTTTCTTTTCCCTGAAAGAACAATGTGGCGCTTTGGATCATCGCATGATGTACTCGATCGTTTTCTTATCTTTCCGTTTCCTCGGTTTGCTACTCATGTCCTTCACATAGAAAACCTGAGCGACATCTTTCGCTAGGACGAATGGTTCGTCAAGGTAACCAAGATTGTTGAAATCCACCATTGTCATTCCGTATTGCTGGTCCACCTTTACCCCACCTCCTGTTAGGTTGAACCATTTGTACCAGAACAAAGGGACCCTAAAGGAGGGTCCATAGTCAAGTTCCCATATCTCCTCTATGTAACCATAATATGTGACCTTTTGCCCATTCTCGGTTGCTGCATCAAAGCGGACACCACCTGTTTTGGTTGGTGCTCTTTTTATCTTGGGCGATCGTGTAAAATGTATTCCCATTTATCTCGTACCCTTGGAAAGTCGTTATAGTCGAAGATGGTGTCTTGGCCAACATGTACGAACTGATCTACAACATCTTCGTCATTCATTAAATGTTTTCTCAACCAACTGCCGAAAGTCTCCATGTGGGCCTTCCTAATCCAGGATTCAGGCTTCCCAGGGGTTGTCCGAGCGTAAAATTTTCTTGTGTTTCTCAAAGTACGGAGCCACCAAGCTGGAATTGGTCGGAACCGTGTGGTGTGCTTCGGTCGGAGAATGGCCGTCCATACATATCGTTGATTTCCTTCCGATCGTGCCTTTTCCACTTAGTCTCCCCTCGTGCCGCGATCGAGGAAGACCAATCGGCTTAAGGTCGGGAACAAAGTCAACACAAAACTCAATTACCTCCTCATTTCCATAGCCCTTGGCGATGCTTCCTTCCGGCCTAGCACGGTTACGAACATATTTCTTTAATATTCCCATGAACCTCTCGAAGGGGAACATATTGTGTAGAAATACAGGACCGAGAATGGAAATCTCATCGACTAGGTGAACCAGGAGGTGCGTCATAATATTGAAGAAGGATGGCGGGAACACCAACTCGAAACCGACAAGACATTGGATCACATCGTTCACGTAACCGTGGTAGAACTTCCGGATTGATTACCTTCCGAGAGATTGCATTGAGGAATGCACATAGCTTCACAATGGCTACTCGAACATTTTCCGGCGAGAGCCCCCTCAAAGCAATCGGAAGCAATTGCGTCATAATCACGTGGCGGTCGTGAGACTTCAGGTTTTGGAACTTTTTCTCCGTCATGTTTATTATTCCCTTTATATTGGACGAGAATCCGGACGGGACCTTCATACTGCTCGGGCATTCAAAAAAGATGACCTTCTCTTCTTTGGTCGGAGCGTAGCCGGCACGACCTTGAAACCGTTCCGGATGCCGGTCATCAGGGTCTTTCAAACTTTGTTGGTCCTGCCGTGCTTCCTTTGTATCATTTGACTTCCCATACACGCCCAAGAAGCTTAGGAGGTTCACGTAAATATTCTCCGTAACGTGCATCACGTCGATTGCAGAGCGGACTTCTAGGACTTTCCAATATTCTAGCTCCCAGAATATAGATTTCTTCTTCCACATGGCTGCGTGCCCGTCAGCTCCCTTCGGAACCGATTGTCCGCCAGGACCCTTTCCGGAGATGACTTTCAAATCCTTGACCATATCAAATACCTTAGCACCAGTGTGTTCCGCAGGCTTCGGCCGGTGATCTTCCTTGCCGTTGTAATGCTTGCCTTTCTTTCTTACTGGATGACCTTTCGGAAGAAATCGACGATGCCCAAGGTACACGTTCTTCTTACAATTTGGCAAATGTATACTTTTAGTCTCATGTAAGCAGTGCGTGCATGCATTGTATCCCTTATTTGACAGTCCCGAAAGGTTACTAAGAGCAGGCCAATCATTGATGGTTACGAAAAGCAACGCTCGTAGGTCAAATTCCTCTTCTTTGTGCTCATCCCACACACGGACACCGGGTCTGCCCCACAGCTGTAAAAGTTCATCAACTAATGGCCTTAGGTACACATCGATGTCGTTGCCGGGTTGCTTCGGACCTTGGATGAGCACCGGCATCATAATGAACTTCCGCTTCATGCACAACCAAGGAGGAAGGTTGTAGATGCATAGAGTCACGGGCCAGGTGCTATGGCTGGAGCTCTGCTCGCCAAAAGGATTCATGCCATCCGTACTTAGACCAAATCTTATGTTCCTTGCGTCAACTGCAAAATCTTTGAACTCTCTGTCGATCTTTCTCCATTGCGTTCCATCTGCGGGGTGTCTCAACTCCCGTCCGACTTACGGTCCTCTTTGTGCCATCGCAACAACTTGGCATGCTCTTTGTTCCTGAACAGACGTTTCAACCGTGGTATTATAGGAGCATACCACATCACCTTGGCGGGAACCCTCTTCCTGGGTTTCGGCCCTCAACATCGTCACCGGGGTCATCGCCTCGATCTTATAACGCAATGCAGTGCGTACCGGGCATTCATTCAAATTCTCGTATTCACCGCGGTAGAGGATGCGGTCGTTGATGCATGCATGTATCTTCGGAACCTCTAAACCTAGAGGGCGAGACAACCTTCTTTGCTTCGTACGTCATCGGCGGGCAACTCGTTATTCTTTGGAAACATATTCTTCAACATTTTCAGCAAGTTTTCAAATGCCGAGTCAGCTACACCTGCTCGTGCCTTCCATTTCAGCAAATCCAGTGTGCAGCCCAGCTTTTTCAGACCATCATCGCATCCGGGGTACAACGCCTTCCTGTGATCCTCTAACATGCGATCCAAATTCTCCCTCTCCTTTTCAGTTTCGCAGCGTCTCCGTGCATCAGCAATGGTCCGACCAAGATCATCAACGGGATCATCACGTGCCTCTTCTTCACCTTCCCCTTCACCTTCCCCTTCACCTTCTCCTTCACCTTCAGCATCCTCCATGAAAGTATCACCGAAATGAGCAAGATAGCTTTCATCGATGAAATCATCCCCTTCTTCATCTTCTTCCATTATAACCCCTCTTTCTCCATGCTTGGTCCAACAATTATAGCTTGGCATGAAACCGTGCCGAAGCGAGTGCATGTGAACATCTCTTGAGGAAGAGTAACCCTTCGATTCTTACGAGTTAACACATGGACATATAACAAAACCCCCGCTTGTTCGCATTAGCCACTACGAGGAAATCTTTCAAACCCGTACTCGAACTCGCCGGAGAGTCGGTTACCGTACATCCATTGCCGATTCATCTGCATTATTATAATATAAAATATATAATTAACCATCATGCATTTGTTAAACTAACTAGCTACAAACAATATAAATTAAACAATGAACTACACACATGCATATTTTATCAATGACACATCAAAGGTTCAAGTTGCTAACCGCGATCGAGGAGGAAAAAATAAATGAGAAAGCTCAAGTGTGGCTCCAACACTTCATATCATGTTTGTTTCATGCTCTTGGGGCATTTCATCAAACACCTTATGTGCATAAGAGGAACCAAAAGCAAACCTAACACTCACTTGTGAAGTTTGTGAAGAGAATGGCTCCAAATGGCTAAGTGTTGGCTGCTGGATGGGTATATATAGAGGGGCTTTAGTCCCGGTTGGCCTGGCCAACCGCGACTAAAGGCCTTCGGGCACCTTTAGTCGCGGTTGGCCTGGCCAACCGCGAATAAAGCCCCCCACGTGCACCAGCTGGCCACCGTGCGCCCTGGGCCCAGGCCTTTGGTCGCGGTTCGCCTCCCGAACCGCGACTAAAGGTCCCATTAGTCGCGGTTCCTTCAGCTTCGCGACTTATGGTGCTGGACGGAAGCCTGTTTTTCTACCAGTGTCCGTGTATGTCCATCTACATAGCAAGAACAATACCGAAACCAGGGTGAGGGCATCCTTTCAGCTGAGTCTCGTGGACGTCACCGGATCCACACCGCCGTATACGAAGGCAACCACAAAGGAGTTCGGTCCCGGCAGTAACAAGTGCGCCGGCCTTGCCGAGTTCAAGAAAAGGAGCGAGCTGGAGGAGTCGCCTTACCTTCGCGATGACCGCCTTACCATCGAGTGCAACGCCTTCATCACTCTTGTCAATCACGTGACATTGCTTGATGAGGTGCCCCCTTCCGACATCGCGGAGCATCTCGGAAAGCTGCTGCAAGAGAAAGAGGGCACCGACGTGGTTTTCGTGGCTGAAGGACAGGAGTTTCCCGCCCACAAGATGGTGCTCGCGATGCGGTCTCTGGTCTTCAAAGCGGAGCTGTATGGCGGGATGAGAGAGACGGGCATGGGTCGTAGGTGACATGCAACCCGCCGTATTTGAGGCGCTGCTACATTTTATATACACCGATTCGCTGCCCGTAATGGATGATCTTGACCGTGAGAACTACAAAGAAATCATCAGGCATTTGCTCGTCGCCGCTGACCGGTATGCCATGGAAAGGCTCAAGATAATGTGTGAAAGCATCCTTTGTAACAACATTGATGTGAAGACAGTGGTAACTACGCTGGTTTTGGCTGAGCAACAGGACTGCGCTAGGCTACATGAAGCTTGCGTTTGGTTTATTACCTCTTTGAGTAGAATGGAAATGGATGGTGTAATGGCAAGCCAAGGGTACGGCCGAGCTCAAAGCAACATCTCCCCTCGCTTTGGTTGCATTGTGGGAGAAAACATGTAAGGTGGGAAGATCAAAGTCTTCAGTTTACGCTGGTAGTTTAGGCGCATAAATACTTTGTTACTATACTGTTGAAGAACGGCGCTAAGAAAAATATATATTATGATTTAGGAAGATACATTTTCTCCAATGTTCCAACGATTTTCTTTTGTCAATGTTTTGATTACTAATTAGCCTGCTGACTAGGAGTTTTCCTCCCGGAGGATTTCCTAGGATTCGGTTGGTGTTAGTGTTAGTGTGTGCGATTGCAAGTGTACCTCTTTCGATTTATGGTTGTCATATTTGGTGATGGTTGCTGCTCTAGTGTGCTTGTTCTTTATAGACTTGGCACGACAACTCCCCGTATGTCATCTGCAACTAGCTCAGGCTCGACCTCAACTTTAAGTTTCAATATCCCCGTGTATGTTTTTGCTATATTTATGCTCAGTTTGTTCGTTCTCTTTCCGTTCGCCACCAGTTACAGTATGACGACCATCAGCTGTTACTTGCTTCTTGCAAAACAAACAGGAATCACACTTGCAACTTGCAGCTGGTCATGTACACACATCTCAAATTACACAATGATATGCGTCTTCAAAGCACAACACCCTCACTTGCATAAGGTTTGGTGATCTATATCAGGAGAATATTCAATTTTTGGTTCCAGTGTGGCGCAACGGAACATGCATAGTACAATTTCAGAAACCATGGGTCGAATGAAAACTTTCACTTTTTCAAGTAGATATTTCTCTGCCACATATCGAAACTTTATTGGGACGTGCTCTAAATTACCGCGCCATATTAGGTTTCTAAAGTTTTGGACCATAGTTTGGCGCAGGCGATTCTGGACGCGATCCAGTTGTAAGCCGGTAAAACATCATCACCTGGCAAGTTGAATATTTGAAATTGTCATCCGCAATAGTAGTACGGAAAGCCTTCCAAATCC
The DNA here is from genome assembly GCF_022539505.1 of Lolium rigidum. Taxonomy (NCBI): domain Eukaryota; kingdom Viridiplantae; phylum Streptophyta; class Magnoliopsida; order Poales; family Poaceae; genus Lolium; species Lolium rigidum. The sequence goes on along the minus strand of NC_061514.1, from coordinate 3,656,475 downwards.
TTCTCTTTTCGAATTGAAGGCCTTCCAAATCCTAATCCAGATAGTCTAGGTGTAGCAGGGATCAAGGAAAATCATACCAAATCAATCTCCGCAATTTGCCTTTTCAGTTCGTGATCAGTGCTAAGGCTGTGGAGGGAGGTTTATTTGGGGACTTGGACTCCATCTCTCCCATACAGAGGATCTCCGTATATGCGGATGATGTGGTCCTTTTCCTCAAGCCGGAGTGCAGGGAGCTGTGGGCAGCGAAACACATCCTGAGTCTGTTTGGATAAGCTTCAGGACTGCATGTGAACTTTCGTAAGACTACCGCCACGCTGATACGTGGCGCTCTAGAGGAGGAGGAGAGGACAGCTAGGATCCTGGGGTGTGAGTTGGCAGCCTTCCCGATACGATACTTGGGGCTGCAGCTTGCACTCCGGCCCCTCACCAAGGCGGAATGGCAGCCGCTGCTAGATCAGATCACCAAGAGTGTACCAGCCTGGCAGAGGGGGTTGGTTAGGAGAGAGGGGAGGCTTGTTTTGATTAATTCAGTAGTGGCGGCAAGAGCGGTGCACCAAATGGTGGTTGCGGAGGCTCCAGCTTGGATGCTGGAGGAGATAAACAAATGGATGAGGGCTTTCTTCTGGGCTGGGAAGGATGAAGTCCAGGGTGGGCAGTGTTTGGTGGCATGGAGGAGCATTTGCAAGCCAAACAAGTTTGGTGGTTTGGGGGCCAAGGACCTCAGGTTGCAGGGCCTTGCCCTTAGAGTGCTGTGGCATTGGCTTAGACGCACAAACCCGGAGAGGCCATGGCAGGGCCTACCTGGGCTGAATGATCCTGAAGCGGCAGGAGTGTTCCAGAGCCTCGCACAGTTCACAGTGGGAGACGGACATTTGATCTTTTTTTGGAGGGATAGATGGATTAGTGGTTACACAGTGGAGGAGTTGGCGCCGGAGGTTTTCGCTATGGTACCCACTAGGAGGAAGAACACCCACCTAGTGGCGGAGGCGTTACTTGAGGACGGATGGATCGATGACATACAGGGGGAGATGATCGCTGAGCTTTGGATGCAGTGCCTGACCCTGTGGGAGGCCGTGGAGACTGTGGAGAGGGATGACACGAGGCCAGACCACATCTCCTGGAAAGGTGTGGAATCGGGAGTTTACACGGCAAAGGGCACGTACATGATGCTCTGTCTTGGGAGTGTCCAGTGGAGTATGAGCGAGCCGGTGTGGGGGTCCTTCTCTCCCATGAAGTGTAAGATGTTCGCTTGGCTGGCACTGGAGTATAGGGTGTGGACGTCAGATAGGAGGGCTAGACATGGGCTCCAGGAGCACCCGGACACGTGCTATACATGTCTGCAGGAGGAGGACAACGTCGATCACATCCTTGTCTCTTGCCCTTATGCGAGACAGGTGTGGTGCAAGGTCCTACGCAGTGCGAACCTTCGGATAGCGGATCCAGGTTTTACAGGGATCCTACAGCGATGGTGGACGGAGGCCCGCAAGCGAGTGCGGAGGATTGACAGGAAGCGTTTCGACTCGATGGTCATTTGCACGGCATGGACGTTCTGGAAGCAGAGGAACGCAAGGGCTTTTGGGAATGTGAGGGAGCAGAGAACGGTAGACCAAATGTTGGCGGAGATTAGAGAGGCTTTTCACCTATGGGAGAGGGCGAGGAGTGGAGGGAGGCTAGATATAGCGAGAGAGTAGACCTAGACGGAGGGAGGCGATGTGTGTGTGGGTCTTAGCACTGGAGTGCTTTCTTGTACTTGTTATGCTTCTTCTTCTATAAAGAGTTATGCTTCTTCTTCTATAAAAATAACGCACGTTTTTCGCGTGCTCTCGAAGAAAAAAAAAGTTCGTGATCAGTATACCACAGCCCACAGGGCCCTCCACGGAGGGTGACACGCCTCCGCTGCAGATCAATCCGTAGTACTTTCTTCCATAAAGTTCTTGTGACTGAAATGTTGGAACAATGGAACGTGGCAGTGGTCGATAGATACACGCGCATGATCAGCGGCGTAACGAAGCACGCTTCCCCTTCAGTAGTTCCCCCCTGGTAGCTGTCGTCCGCGCAGCGCATATCATTATCACCTCCATGGCTGCTCCTGCTCTTCCCAACCCGTGGCCATGGTCTCTCATCACACTCATATCTTCAATCTTTATCCTTCCTCTTCTCTACCTGTTCTTCAGGAGCGGCAGGCAGGGAGCGAGAAACGCTCCTGGCCCTCCGAAGCAGCTCCCCGTGCTGGGAAGTACGGGCCGGTGGTGCAGGTCCAGCTCGGCCGCGTGCGGATGGTGGTGGTCGCCTCGCCGGAGGCGGCCAAGGAGGTTCTCCGGACCAACGACCTGTACTGCTGCAGCCGGCCAAATTCACCAGGCAAGTATGTCTTACTTAGTAGTATCTCTCAAACGCTGCAATCTTATTTTGATTTATTTTTCTATGATCCGAATGCAGTGATGATTATATCATTTGATCTCATTTTTAGAGAAGATTGTATCACGTATTGATCTTGGGTTCTTTGAAAGGAATGAATCAAAATTCTTCTTCGCTTCCGGCTATTATGATGAAGTGACAACCTGCCAAAACTTGTAATGATAGCCTACTACCACCACCCGAAAATGCTAGAGTAGAACAGATAAGATAAGAAAAACTATTCAAGAAAACAACGTATGCAATGGGGGCGACAGCTTGTGCAGCATGGTAGTCAGAAAATGTCATTTTCCATACAAATTTGCATGTGCACATACAACACGGTTCGTGTAGCTGACTGGGTTGCCGGGTACAGGTTTCCCCAATTCTGTGGCACATTTGTCAACATATCGCATGGATAAAAATAAAAGGACTGATAGTCTTTTGAAAATCGGTCATAGCATTAGCATGGTTATATTTCAGGCAAAAGTGACAAATTTTCCAGCCAACAAATGTGCACGAAATTATAATGGTATCTGACAAAGACAAAATCGAAGTGCATTTCGGCAAACGTCGTTGTACTATAGCAATTTTTCAAAAGGTCACGAAAAACAGCATATTTCATAGATTTTTTTTTAAAACAGGTTAGCCCTTTTTCATTACTGCATAACGGAAATACAAAGGCCAAATGTGCAACACACACAGAGACAAGGGGGCAATCACCAGGACATCCGCTGACAAATGTTCGATGTCATACAAATTTGGGTGTACACATACGTACAGCATTGTTCATGTATGATGTTTTTTCCAGATTTTTTGACGTTTCAGATGTCCTTTTTTTGCGCATAGATACAGTTGGGCTCCTCTATGAATTTTCCGCCTACAGCAAAACTTTGTTGCGATTTTCAGTTCAAACTTTCGCTTTCTCAACGCGCAGGTGCACGGATGCTGAGCTACAACTTCCTGGACGTGGCATTCGGCCCCTACAGCGACTACTGGCGCGAGATGCGGAAGCTCCTGGTCGTGGAGCTGCTGAGCACGAGACGCGTCCAGTCCTTCGCCTACGCCCGAGCCGCCGAGGTCGACCGCCTCGTGGACTCCCTCGCCGCCGTCCCTCCGGCCACCCCCGTCAACCTCAGCGAGAAGCTGTACGCGCTGTCGGACGGCATCATCGGCACGGTGGCGTTCGGGAAGATGTACGGGTCGGCGTCGTTCGAGCGGAGCAGCTTCCAGCAGATGATGGACGAGACGCTACGGGTCCTCGGCAGCTTCACCTTCGAGGACTTCTTCCCGTTGTCGGCGCTCGCGCGGTGGGCGGACGTCCTGACCGGCGCAGCGCCACGGAGGCAGAGGGTGTTCCGAAGGATCGATGCCTTCTTCGACGCGGTCATCGACATGCACCTCAAGCCTGAGAGGCTGGCGGCGGGGGTGCAGGAGGACATGGTCGACGCGCTGGTGAAGATGTGGAGAGATGGTCAAGAGGGGCCTCTGGCACTGACGCGTGAGAACATCAAGGGAATCCTCATGGTATGGTTCGCTCGTTTGATATTTAGTTACCAATAGTTAGACACTTAATTAATGGATGTAAAAAAAAATCACAATGTTGACAGGATACGTTCACCGGTGGAATTGACACTTGTGCCGTCACTACAATCTGGATCATGTCTGAGCTCATGAGGAACCCAAGGGTGATGCAGAAAGCGCAAGCCGAGGTGCGCGCCGCGGTCCTGAACAAACTTAGAGTAGAGGAAGAAGACGTGCAGCGCCTCAAGTACCTGAAGATGATACTCAAGGAGAACTTCAGGCTGCACCCGCCGGGGACTCTGCTGATTCCGAGAGAAACTATGCAGAGCTGCAAGATCGCTGGTTACAACGTGTCTGCGGGCACCAGGATACACGTCAACGTTTGGGCGATGGGAAGAGACCCGGACATATGGGACAGACCAGAGGACTTCTACCCTGAGCGGTTCCAGGACGCGGACGTCGATTTCAGGGGATCTCACTTCGAGCTCCTGCCGTTTGGGTCCGGGCGAAGGGCTTGCCCTGCCATCGCCATGGGCGTGGCTAATGTCGAGCTTGTGCTCGCAAATCTGCTGTATTGCTTCGACTGGGAACTCCCCGAGGGGATGAAGGAGCAGGACATCGATATGGAGGAAACAGGGCAACTTGTTTTTCGCAAGAAGGTGCCTCTATCGCTCGTGCCAGTTAAGCATTAGCTGACACAAATAAACTAACGTTCAATTGTACTACCTCCGTTTCAAGGAATAAGGCGCTATGTACTTACTTATTATTGTACATGCCTGTTGCTCCATCTTAGAACTGGGGCACAATCGTAGCCAATACTAGAATAAGATATCTCAGAACAGGGGTGCAATCGTAGCAAAAATTGGTGCGCTGGAAGGTGTTCAACTGTCATGCAGATATAGGTTGGGAAAATTGAGTAGTTAACTTTTGGCTAAATAACCAACTCTCACTTTACGCTAATCAGCAAATGATAGTTGGTCGGCCGTAAGCTTTTAGGTTTTGGGTATGAAGCTGAATAATAAGAGTAAACCAGAATGACTAAAGATTGTGCTTATTTGCTTATTTTCTTATTACTAGTATATTTGTTAAGCAGGAAACATAAATGGCCGCAGCAGCTGAACAACTCCAACAGTATCCGGGTCTCTTATGCGTCATGTGAAATGCCAATGGCAGCTTCCAACACTCAGCTAGCCGCTCCATTACAAGGCCGCGACTAAGCTTTCATTCAAAACTCCGTCAGTTTATTCCGTTACTACTTCGATGCATGCAAAGTTGCAAACCCACACAACCGCAATATTAGGGTGTGTTGCATGCATCACTTAGAACCTTAATTACTCTTTCTAGGCTCAAGGGCAGAATGTTGGAATAGAATTGATGTCATACAAAATGGCGTTGTAGGAACACTGTGGAGAGAGCAGGGACAAGAAAACTAAGAAATACACACATTCACTAACAGAAGGAGTACATAGCACAAATATGATCGGTTTACGGTAGCATAGGGGATAGTAGTAATCTTAACACAAGCAGCAATACTTTGGTAACAGTCTAACAGAGTTGCATGATAAAGAAACATTATTAAAAGTTCCAGTAGGCTTGCAAGCCTCAAGCTGAAGCAGCGGGTAACATGATCAGCACCACCAGCAGAAAAGGAGACAGCCGAACACTCCAACAGATGACTACTTCATGGACCGGCCGTTCCTTCACCTGGAAGATACATTACTCAGGTTGGCGTCCGAGTTCATCACAGCACCAGGCCCCCACACAAACTGCACCATGAGAAGTATGTTAATTAACACTATCAGACAGCACCTTCATGCTTCGGGATTTTCTCTATATATTTGTAAATAAAATCTACTAAGCAAAAAAGAATTCAACTAGTATTATTATTGTTATAATTAATCAAATTAGAACAACTACCACATCAAGGACACCGGTACTGAACCAGTTATCTTACCGGAGTTGCTTTGCCCAATGACGCCATTAACCGTTGCCGTTTCAGATCACGTTCCATCTTACAAACTATCGACTCCTCGTAAGCAGTGTTGGTGTGACAACCTGCTTCAACCACGTGCTGATTTGTGCCTGCACAAGAATCAATATTAGTTAAGTATTATGACGGCATAATGTTCTCTAGCAGTGAATATTTTAGGTGAACATTTACTTTGACTAATTCCTGACAAGATACATGATTTTGTGTCAAGACCAGTACAGTGTAAGAATGAACGCTTACAAATCATTTATTGTCTTATTATCCCATCAAGTAGAAACAACTGCGCCGCATGGTCCCTATATACAAGGATCGGAGGATATACTAGAGTTCTCGGAGGAAAATATAAAGTCCAAGAACTACGGGAGGCCATAAACAAGGAAATTAGCTAACAAATGCATGATTTTGAAAAGGATATTTACAGCATTATTTATATGATACATATATAGTGGTAAAAAGACAGCAGAAAGCGGCATGGCCAGTTATATAACTGAAAGAAGGAAACGGTAAGCTTGCATTTCATGTAATACTGTCAGGTACCGTACGGACAACTGACAATACATTTGATGTTCTCTAAGAAGTAACAATATCAGGGATCATCTGTTTCTAAGAACTAGCAATATCAGAGATCAACCAAACAGAGGTTCAACTAATTTACCTGCATTTGCCAATGTCCCAGAGGACTTAGCTTCTGTGGAAGTACCAAACAAGGGTTGGCAGAATTGAGCACCTGGGACGAGCTTTGTAGTTAGAATCAGCGGCTGTAGTTCTTATGAACTAGCATGACAAGTTTGGAAGTTTGAAACGGCATTTACAGCTATAAGCTATCATGCAAAGATCAGGACACTCCATGTGAAGCAAACCAGCCCAAAATGACGACAGACCGAGGGCATGAGAAAGGGACATTCCACAATAGATCTTCTAAACAAAAATTACACAAAAGGAGTGCACAATCTGCCTAGGAACCAAAAGCATGGAAATGTATTACCGGCAAATAGGCCACAAGGCATCCATGACATCTACATACATCCGGTATATTTCTAGCAACAGGCTTAAGATTAAAACCACAACTTTGATCATGAATTTTGGAAATGTATAATTTTTAGCATAGAATTATTACTATGAAATATGAACAGCATTGTTTGTCAGACGAAAATTCAACAGGGCACCCACACAGTTTGATGGCTAACCTTAATCAATGTTATGAAACTACAACTTTGACCTTGGATTTTGATGCAATGATTTGTAGCATAGATTTAGAAGGGCGGGCCTGGTGCAGCGGTAGAGCCTCACCGCCTGGGACCTTGGTTCGAGTCGCGGTCTCCTCACATTGCACTTCGTGAGGGTAAGGCTTCCCACTAACACCTTCCCTAGACCCCGCACAGTGCGGGAGCTCTCAGCACTGGGTATGTCCTTTTTTTTCCTTTTTGATTTGTAGCATAGATTTAGTAATATTAAATTTAAACATTACTGTTTGTCAGAAGAAAATTCAACAGCACACCAACATATTTTGATGGTTAACCTTACTCAATGTTATGTAAGTTATACTAAAGTTAAATTTTGTGCGGATGTGGCCCAAAAACTCAAGATTCCAGAAAACATCCTAATGGCCTGCTTGGATGAGGAGTATTCCTTGGTAGATGTCTGCTACTTAATCCAAATTTGACTTCAGTGCCAATATTTACCAAGAAATATCATTTTTCAGTTTGATACTATTTGAGAGACCCCACTTGCTTATTGCAATTCAGGGTTGAATTAATCTTACGGTTAATGTACTTGCAATTCGGTTGAGTTAATTATAATTCTATACTATATCGTAGGCGCTAAGAAAATTCAACACCAGGCCTGCATAGTCTCGGGGCTATTGGCTAACCTTAATCATTGGCCATGTAAGTTCTCAGAAAGTAGAATATTGTGTGTATGTGGCCCAAAAATACTCAATAAGTAAGCATTTAGTAACGATCTTGACGGGTGTTCCTAAACCCTAATTTTTTTTTGGTGAAGATCGAATTTGACTTCCATACCAAAACTTTACCCCAAGAATGTCGTTTTCCCCCCTGAGTAGTAAGTTAAGACAGTGGCAAAATGACTAAGCTAAAGATTGGATGAACAAAACATGCGAGGTTTTACCTTCATTTGTACCTGACTGAAGTGAATGATTTAAACCGCTGGTGCTCAATTGCACACCATATCGTAAAGATTCATCTGAACTTAACACAAATTCATCAGTTCCCATAGGTAAATAATTCGTAGCTGGTATGTTCAGACAGTAGAACAATATAAGTAGATCACATCTATTCTATTCTGGATGCTTTCGAGCTACCAGGTCCTAATGAACAGAAGAACATGAATAGACTAGTTTTTACCAAGGACATCCGCCAACAATTCCTTTGCTTCCTCAAGAGACCCTACCCATTAATTGGAGCACATGGTTACTAATTGTTGCAGATGTGTAGAAAGTTAAGACCTATGCTGCTTAATAATGCTATATAAGATCTGTAAGTAGCGGGCATATCGTACCAATTCTTGGAACCGTAAGTTGCTGGCTGCAAAAAGCAAGGAATGTGGATATGTTCAAATGTCACCAAAAGCCATTAAGAGCGGATTGAGGAGAGGGCTAGTAGTGAAGATGTACAATTACCTCTTCATGGCCCTGACGATAGCTTCTGGTCGTCCTGTTTGTTTCTTCTTCACATAGCGCCTCCGGCTCCATAAACTAGCGGAGATCAAATACAAGACAAGCAAAATTAACTGAGAATTACTACTACCGAGGCAATGAATCATGTACTGGCGATTGTACGCTGTTCAGCCTTTAGATCTATGCTCAGCACAGCTAGAAGCAAGAATATTTTCTTGAGCAAACAGCGCAGGGAAAAATCACCCACTACATAACCATTGATTGATTTCTTCTGATGAAAAAGATGCATATCAATGACCAAGATTATTCAGATCACTCAACTGTTTATACATATATTACCCGCAAAAAAACTGTTTAATCATATTAAAAAACAACTTGTTTAGTTCCATGAATGGATCAGTTTTCCACAATATCATATTTTGGGGATGACCAAATATTCTCTTTGCTAACATATAATTTATTTTTCTTGTAAACGAAACTGTAACCATTATTTTGGCTATTCAAAATTTTCACTGTTAACGGAAAAAAGGATGGAGCAGTATGAAGCACAAAAATGTGATCTAGAGAATCAAGATCTGAGCAAATCTACATTATCAAGAGTTAAAATCAACAAAAATATATCAAGATCAACGGAAATATCTTGGCACAAAGAAGTGAAGAACACATGAATTCAGATCTAGAGAGCCTACTAAGACTCCACGATCTACTCCCTGTCTTACTAAAATCGTTTCAACTGGCTTCGAGATTTATTCTGTGCACTTTACTAAACATTTTGAAATCGTTCCCCATTTATTCTGCACACTTTGCCTGAGTTTGGATTGCATACCCGGAAGCAATTGGGAGTACATGGTGCGGCTTGATGCTGGTGGCCGGCAGCGCGATGCAGCCTCGCAGCTCTGGAGTAGAAGGAGCCAACCTGTTGACAACAGTCCATGCCCTTTCCCGCACCCTCTCCCAGTTCATGTTGGCCCTGCGTTCCATTCGTGCAAACGTTTATGACTTCGCACGAATCTAAACTTGGCCGCGCGCGCGCGGATACAGAAATTACATACCTGAGTTCGTCGACGGTGAGTAGTATAGAGAAGGCGATGGATTGGAGCCTTAGATCGGCGTGGCTTATGGCTCTGCCGTTCTTAAGTTGGAGGTAGTGCCTGGGCAGGGTCTTATCGACGATGCCGTCGACGGCGTCGGCGAAGCGGTGGTGCGTCACGAGGAAGTTTCGGAGGACCTGGGCGTGGTAGCTCCTCCGAATGGTGGGCGGCGGCAGGTACCTGTCTAGGTACTCGACGGCAGCCAACCACCGGCCCCGCTCGACGAGGCCGCGCAGGTGCCGCAGGCTTATGTGCGCGCGCGTCCTGTTCGTCAACCTGCATGCATGGCATTGGATCGAGCGAGCGGTGCGCGCGTTAGGAAAGAAGCTACGGAGCCATTGATTTGAACTTTGAAGAGAAGCGCATGTATGCGTACTCATTGTAGGAGTCGTGGAATCCTTGGTCCCGGAGGAACGCGATGAGGCGCCGGTGACGAAGACGCGTTACGCACGGGTACTCCGCCTCGCCGACGGAGACGCTCATGTGATCCGCCGGGCCGGAGCGCTTCTCGGCGGCATCCATCGCTGCTCGCTGGTGATTGGGATGGGTATGGAACTATGGAGTATGGACTGCTCTCGGACTGAACACGCAGGCAGAGAGAGAGGATTGGGGGGAAAACACATCTTATATATCGAGAGCGGCGGGATAGGCGGCCTACTCTCTCTCGCTCGTCCTCCTCTTATTTTCTCTCTCTGGCTCGTCGTCCTCTGGTTTTCTCTCTCGCGCTCGCGCTCGTTGTCGTCGTCGCCCTTTTTTTGGGTAGGGTCATCGTCTTCTCGCTCATCTTCTCGCTGGTTTTCTCTCTCTTGCTTTACTCTTTTTTTTATCTCTGATTTGGACACTATTGGTTCCTGGATAATCCTGCTACCCTCGGTTTATTTTCCTTTTTTTTTTAGATAACCCGTTAGCCATAGGTGGCGCCCAACACCAAAAGATAAAGCATGTCTAGTTAGGCTGTGTGCTTCAAAATTTGAAGCCCTTCCTCCATGAACGAAGTTACAATCAACTAGATTTGCAGCCCAAGATCTAATTTCTGATATGATTGATCATATTCTTCCCAAACTTCTCTTGATATCAGACACCATTGTGGAGCAATCAAAGGCGCCATGTATTCTTGCTAAATCAAGATCTTCAGCTAGGGCAAGTCATAGTCGGATATGGTCCAGTGGTTGGGATCGCAGTGGCGCACCCAACGACCAGAGTTCGAATCCTGTCATGAACGAATTTCTGGAATTCTCACGCCGAGGTCCCGCTTCTACTATATCATTTAGTGTCTAGTTCCTCCTAGCACTAATTCATTTTTTTTGTAATACCCTTTTAAACAATTGTTGAAGCACTAAGGTAATTTCCATTATGGTCTCTAAAAAAACAGCCAACTCGGGCAACATCAACATTGGTCTTTGTCGGCGAGAGGAAATTAAGGGGTAATGGGCGGTGTTGGATGTTGCCTGCAGTGGAATATGTCGCATTAAGGTGTGATAGGAGGTGCATGCGTCAACGTGGGCGGCCGGCGGCCAAATCCCGGGGAGGTGAATCCGGCAGCTTGCCAGCCGCGTGTTATTTTTGCCTACCAGTTGTGGGCCCTGGCCCGCTACTGATACCCCGCTAGTGGTAAGGTCCTATGGGTCGCGTGCGTACCCTGCACACGACTAGTATGCCAGGTACTAGTCGCGTGTGCACCCGGCACGCTGCAAGTAAATTATTAGTCGTGTGCTCTCATCCGGTCCGTTACCATTTTTTGCAATTTTTTAAAAAAGTTGGGACTTCTGTCCACGTGGTTTTACACAAAACACCCTAAAAAGAAAGGACAACAAAGCAATCGAGCCGATGTCGCCTCTTTGTGGAGAATGAGATCTAAGGGAGGATCGGTCGCTAGCGCAGGGTATTGGCGGTGGCGCAGCAAGGCGTTGGAGGTGGTCCCCGTCGCCTGAGAGGAGCAGGTCGTCGATGGTGGGCGTCGGAGAGGAGGTGGTTGCCGTTGTCAGAGAGGAGGTCGTCGCCATTCATTGTCGAAGAGGAGGTGGTCGGTGGAGGTGGTGGTCATCTTTGGGTAGAGGAGAGGGCCGGAAAGAATGTGAAGAAAAGGAGGGATAGAAGGGAAAGAGGAGGAGATGAGAAGGTGAAGGAGAGAACGAGGAGATGAGAAGGGATAAGGTGAAGAATGAGTAGAGGGGGAGGGGAGAAGGTGGAGAGTGCGGAATTTTTTGAAAATTTTCATATTTCGATTTTTCAGCAAAATCTAAAATCTGAAAAAAAACTCTATTTTCCTTTTCGATTCTTTGGAATCTAAAAAATCTCTAAACACCCGGAGGGATTTCAAATCGGATGTAAAATTTTGCATAGATACATTTTCATATTAAAAGGATTTTCATCGAAAGTCGTATGCAATTAAAAAAGCCAAGACATGACCCCATTTTGCATACTATATCAAAATTCATGTTTGTTGGTTTTCCTTAAAACTAGAGACATAACGCATAGCCATCTCTAAGGATTTCATATATTTTTTTAATTTTCTATCATTTTCTATGATTTTTTTCGAAACTGAAAAGGCGATATTAATACATAGGGGGTGCAAATCATGAAACAAGTAGTAGGGTGCCCAAAATAGGGCACACTACTACGGGAGTGATGTTTTGGCACATCGGAGCTTATACTCTCTTTATTTTGAAATACATGTTAGACACATTTTAAAATGTCAAAAAAAAGAAACAAAAATTTCGCACGTACATCTTCATGTGCTACACGCTCACAAAGTCGTTTCTGGAAAAATCGACATGTCATGTGGCGTGTGTAAAAAAGACAAAATTCGGTGCTGAAACAAAGACTTGTCACAAGATAAATTTTCTCTTTTCGCTTAGACTACATAAAATATCATTTTTTCTTGAAACTTGACGAATACACATATATTATGGAGATGTACATGTAATTTTTTTGTCAAAATTTTTTAACCATTAAAAATATGTTTCTATGGTAGAGGAATCATACGCACCCGGGAGCCGAATTGAGTTTCTGACACTACTACTAAGTTGATTAGTAGAAACATTCCCAAAATCGGGTACGCGGCTAGTATTTTGCATGATTCGTGTCCATCAGCCCAATATATTGGAAGCGGGTGGGCAAAGACACACGTGACCGATATGGAGGTAGCACTCGCATGCCCCTATTGGCGGGCGGTGCGGGTACTTTCTGAACCCGAGTATAGCCGATCCCCACATACTAGTCGCGTGCGCTACTCTACGCCGCTATTATGCGCGTACTAGTCGCGTGCTCATTTTCGGCTCGTGACTACTAATACCAATCTCGTGCGTTTAGACGGGTGCGCTGCCAACGAGCGTCCCCTACAATGTTTTCCCTACAAACTAGATCATAATGGCGCGCGTTGCCGCGCCCGTGTATTTTTACAATGTAAATAAATAAATTGATATTTAACATAGTAAAGTTAAATTTCAAACTAAGATGATTAAGAATCTCCTATGAACCCCATCTTCCAAAGTAGCTAGTTCGGATATTGCTTTAGCTATGAGGAATCTCATCATATCTCCATCGAACAAATTGACCACATAATGAATGTTTGGCATAAACAAGAGGATAGTGATGTAGAAATTCTTGCATCTAGAGAACAATTTTAAGGCTGAGGAGAACGCAATACTTTCGAAGTGATTTGCTCAGATGGCATGCTTTACAGCGTTACTAAAAAAATAACTTCTTGAACAACATCCTGTGGTGGGTATAGTATATAATTCTGCAACTGGAGTTTGGGAAAAAGTAGCAGTATATTTTCTTAACAAATGGATTGTTCTATTTCAAGACACTTCCCAAAACATAAAAATTCCAATTCAAGGTCGTTGACAAAAGAAATAAAATACTAACTACTTTGACTCCAGATGCAACTGATTGGCATAAGGAAAAAAATAACTTCTACTGGCATAGTTTAAGAACACTAAACTAAACTTGTTTGAACCACTTCTCTGAACATTCAAACCCCGAACAATGGAAAAATTGGAAGCGCCAGTCCTGACAGATGTGGGTATCTGCAGTTATATTATTTCTCCTCAAGTTCAACCCAAACCAAGAGGAAGGAAGAGAAGTGAATTGTACCTGAATAATAATGTTTGATAGGTGGTGAAGTCTCTTTTGTTTTCGCCTTGATCAGTTAGGATCTGATCCTAGCTGACATCTCTGTTACTTTGGCTACTTTGGCTTTTGCGTGACAGGTGTCGTCGTGGTGAACAGACAGATGCCATAGAATGGCTTGAGTTGGGGCCGAATGAATGCAAGAGGATTCGGGGGAGGGTTTGTGATTAGATGGGATGAACTTCCGGATGGTTTCCTCAAGAACTTAGCCAAGGCTAGAGGTTGAAGAAGAGAGACATAAGGAAGAACTCGCTCTATATCATCTTCTTTATTGATCTCAACATGTTACAAGTTTCTCAGTACAAGTGTTCTTCTAAACCTAGCTCTCTTCGTCCGTGCCCATGAGAAGGGCTGCCCCCTCTCCTTATATAGGGGAGAGGGTGGCTTACAGGGCAAGAAACCCTAATGGCATCTTTGACTAGACAAACTACTTTACAAAGCTGCTTTAATCATAGATGACACCGGAGTCCTCTTTAATCAGGGATGCTGACGTCCTCCGGCTTCTTTGACCGTCATCCTTCTTTTTATCGTCAGCCCTTCGTTTAAAGCTACTTTTCTTAGCTCATCTTTGTCTTCTAGCTCTGGAGAGAATCTTTGACCAGTTCCGCCGACATGCTCTTCTTTCCGGTAGCCCGGTATCTTCTTTACCCGGTTCCGACATACCCCTCTTGGGGATACCGGCTTAGCCTCACTTAGCTAATTTCTTATCTCTATGTTCCGGTACAAACATTAAACCGGTATCTTGATGGCTCAAACCATCCGGTTTGGCATGCCTTTGGCATACCGGGGGTCATCCCCCCAACATTAGTCCCCGAAGCTGGTATAGTCTGGCGGATCCTATCCAACAGACCATGCCAGGTTCTTTTACCTTAGAATACCTGTTTAATCTATCCGGTACTGGGCTTGGATCCGACATCTTTGCCCGGATTTTCTTTATCTCTCTTTGCAAGGCATTTTCCGGTATCACATCCTCCGGCATCTTAGTCATTAAACACTTCCTCGGTGAAGTCGAGAATATTTCGAGTCCCGCGCCTGTCAGAGACATGCGCACTGTGACTGACTCGTCAGTGTCAGGGGTCACTTCCCTTCGACTTCCGCGCGCGTATTAACTGCCTCGCAGCAGATCCTGGCCTCCGCTCTGGATCCGTGTGGACTTCCCTGTGGCCTTCTATTTTCACGCGTGTATCACCACACCACGTGGCGGCCCGGGGAGCGAACCGTCGCGGCCCATGATCTAAACCACCGAGGCCCAGCGGTTTTCGGCCCACTTCTCTCTCTTCCCTTATAGGGCGAAACTGCCCCTTCTTCTTCCTCTTCTCGCGTTCCCCACTTCTTCACGCACAGTGCCTCGCTCTCTTCGTCTCCGCCGCTCCGCTCGTCGTTCGAGACCGCCGCCCGGCGAACCTTCGCTAGTGCTGCGCCGGACCTCTCCGAACTTCTCCGCGTGAAGAGGCTCTGCGGCGCTCCTTCAGTGGCCGCGTCATTGGTGCCTTCTTGAGCTCCTCCTCACCTCGTCGCCGACGGACTTCTCCGTTAGCCGCAAGCTCACCATTCGACCGGCGAGCGACTTCCTCTGCTACTCCGCCGCCTCAGGTTTGGCCCAATCTTCGTTTAGCCCTCCCTTGCTCGCCTTTCAGATCTCGAGTTGGTAGTATATTTACTTCTTCTTTTTCTTGCTTTTTCTCTCTTTCGTAGATCTTCGCGCGGGGGTAGACCGTGGGATTCTTGTTTCTCTTCACCAAATTTCATGTCTAGCGGGAAATCTTCCTCTACTTCTTCTTCTGCCTCTTCCTGCGCTAGCCGGCGTAGCAAATCCTCCGACGGATTATCCGCCGATCTTGCCCAGATGAACACTGACTCCGGTAGCAACCATGAATCCGGTAGTTCTAGCGAGGATTCCGGCACGGATTCCTCCGGCATCACCCGTGGGGCCTGGATGGGCTCCAACGTTACCAAGTACGAGATCGACTGGCTTTACCGGTCCAGGAGGATTCCGGAAGGAGTAGCCTGCCGGCTTCCTCGCGACGAGATCGTACCGGTGCCCGAACCCGGTGAACGAGTTGTCTATCTCGCTCACTTTGAGCGCGGCTTCGGCCTTCCTGTCTCCGATTTCTTCCGGAGATTCCTCGATTTTTACGAACTCCAGCCTCACCATCTTCCCGGCAATGCCGTTTTCTACCTCTCCTGCTACGCCACCTTCATGGAGGCCTATATCGGCATTCGTCCCACTCGCGAGACGTTTGCCCGCTTCTTTGCTCTTCGGATCAATTCCGCTCAGGGCAAGGATATTCCTAAACCCAAACCCCCCGTACAATGCGGGTCTTGCATCATCGGCTCCCGTCAAGGGAGCCCTTTTTTCAAGTTGTCCGGTCTCGAGTCATGCCGGCTATGGCAAGGGACCTTCTTCTATGTGAAAAACACGGGCGCCGCAGACCTTATCGACCTGCCGCCTTTCAATCCGGCGCCACCCACGAGGGCCAACTGGAGCTACAATCCGAAGGAGTCTCATATCGAGACCAACCGGATCATACGCTTCATGAAACAGTTGATGAAGGATACCGACATCTGCTCAGACGATATTATCCGCGCCTTTATCTCGCGTCGGGTGCTTCCGCTCAAGCGCCGCATGCACAAGATGAGCGAGATGTACGGTCCCGGTGATCCTACGAAGATCACCGGAATCCCTCTTAGCAAGAAGGACGTTTTCCTCAAGGCTAGGCAGATCTGCGGCATCGCCATGCCGGAAGACTGGGAATGGGGCCTTCGGCCTCTCAGTTCCACTAACCCCCCGACCCAAGAAGTAAGAAGTTACGCAACTCGGGTCGGCTTACCGGTAACTTTTGCACTGTGATTAACCCCTTTTTCTCTTTTGTTCTTTCAGGCCAAGGACCGTTTCCCCGGCATCGAGTCTGACCGGCGAGGCCCTTGCCAGAAGTGAGGTTTAGACAAGTTTGACCCCGACCCCGTCATTCATTGGCGGGATCTGAAGATGGGCAGGACCCCAGCTTCGCGCCTCGGCAAGTCTCCGCCGGAACCAGCCGGTTCGTCTAACGACCTGACCTCGCTTGAGGTAGCTCTTCTTTTTGATCTCTTATATTTTACCGTTATTGTTCCTGTGTAGATCTTCCCTCAGCCAGCATCAACCCACAGGTTCATGAGCACGCCACCCCGCTGCAGGCCGAGGTTGGCCAGGAGTTCCTGGACAAACTCACCGCTGGGGGCAAGAAGAACAATTCCCCGGCGACAGATGCCGGGTCAAGCCAAGCCCCTCCTGCCAAACGCTTCCGGACTGAACCGGTAGCGGGGAAGATCACAGGCGTGAGGCGCTACAAGAGCAGGCAGATGCCGACCTCTTCTGGGTAAGGCCTCGTTTCTCTACTTGTTTGTTTTTACCAAGTTCGTTTCCGGTTGCTTTTTTCCAATCCCTTCTTTCTTATCTTTCAGCCCCGCGCTCAAGCTTGGCTCTGCCGGACCTGCCAGGACCTCAACTCCTCCGCCTCATTCCAGCCCGGCACCATCTGGTGCCGGCAACACCTCTGCCTCTCCTCTGGGAGGCACCGCAAGTTCGGGGCGCGCGGCCCCTACACCGCCAGATCACCGCGCAGAGGAGGATCCTGCTTCCCCTCTCGAGAACCAAGACATCGGCGCCGGAGAAGAAACTGCTGGGCGGGCGGAACCTCTGGTTCCTCCCGTCCTAGAGAAGAAAAAGAAGAAGAAGAACAAGAAGTCCTCCCCCTCCAAAGCCGCGCCGGAAACCTCCGTGCCGGCAAGCTCCTACCCGGGCGACGCGCCTGACGCTCCTCCTTCTCCCAAGGCAACACCAACGCCACCGCCGGAAGCTCCACACACTGAGCCAGCCGGCACCACTTCCACGGCGCCAGCGCCCAATTCCCTGGCGCTCACCAAGGGAAAAGCAACGGCTCCTAGCGCTTCCTCCGGCGGCCAGCAGCCCTTGGTGCTGCACGTCTCCCGCGCCGCTAGCGCAGCCGGCGAAAAGGCCACCGGCCTTCTTGGCCGGATCACTTCGTTTCAACGCGAAGGCCGGGGGCTGGGGCACTTGCTGCCTTATGCTGAAAAGTGGAACGCCGCGGATATGTCGAAGGCGACCCGCGGCCTGGGAAAGGATCGGCTACCGGCGCCAGACCCCGTTGGTGAGCGGAGCTCGGAGGAACACTTCATGCGGCTTCGTCGGGCCGTCAAGGAGCTGGACAGCGCGTGGTTTGATGCCACGAACAACCTGATGGTAAGTTTTGCCAACTTTGCTGTAAGTTTTTGTTTATGCCGGTTTCTTTCTTTCCGGATCTTGTCTATCCTCCCAGTCCCCGAGTTTCGTGTTGAGAGTGTAGCTCTTAGCGCGAAACTTAACTAGAAACAGGCGAAACCGGCATAGCCAGTCCCCGAGTTTCGGGTTAAGATCTTTGCTCTTAGCGCGAAACTCAACTAGAAACGCGCGAAACCGACATAGCCAGTCCCCGAGTTTCGGGTTAAGATCTTTGCTCGTAGCACGAAACTCAACTAGAAACGCGCGAAACCGGCATAGCCAGTCCCCGAGTTTCGGGTTAAGATCTTTGCTTTTAGCTAACACGATTCCCTTGAACAGACCACGGCTGACGCCCGGAAGACCCTCTTTGAGGAGCTCCTTTGGGAGCACCGGGACCTCGCTGAGGCACACGGCAAGTGCCAAGGTAAACTTCTGCGCCTCCGGTATCTTTTCACCGGAAAGATTTCTTTGTCTCAACACTTACCATTCATGATTTTTGTCTCAACAGCTATCCCGGAGGCTTCTATTGAGGCCCTCAAGACGCAGCTTGCCGCCGCCGAAGGTACAGCTTCCTGCTTTCCAGTTAACTTGCTTTTTCTACATTATGTCAATACAACTTGCTAACACTTTCTTTTCGGGTTTCAGAGAAAAAGGACCAACTCATCCGACAGCACAAGGAGGATCTGAGCGCCCAGGAGACCCGCTACGGGGAGCTTAAGCGTCAGTATATCCAGCTTGGTCTTGATCACGCTAAGGCGCTGCAAGCTGCTGAGTCTGCTGCCGAGGCCAAGCTTCATGAGGCGCTGGAGGACGCCGGCAATGCCAATGTGGTGTTGCAGGCTGAGCTGGAGGAGGCCGCCAAGGTGCGGAAGGCAGCCGAGGACAAGGCCGCGCGGCTGGAAGCGGAGCAGAAGGAGTATGACCTTCTGGTTACGCAGACTGACGCGCTTGCCCTCCGTAAGTTTCTTTTCTATTCTCCAGTTTCTGCTTATAAGCTTATCTCTTCCGGCAACATTTGCTTAACTTCTTTCATTCACTTTACAGGGCTGTTCCCGGACTCCCAGGCGTTTGTCGTGAAGAGGGTTGGAGAGCGCCGGGTTGCCCAGGCATACAAGAATCTGAGCGCACCTTGGGACCCCTATGACCATTTGGTTGCGCTTAACGCGCGGGTTTCCCATATGCGCGCCATAGACCGGAACCTCTCCGACATCCCTGACGTGGCCACGCAGCTCTTCCGGACTCTTTGGCCTGGAGAAGAAGTGCCCGACACCTTCTCCCTTATCAGCGACCGCCTGAAAGGTGCCGGTAGAAGGATCCGAGAGTGGCAGTGCTCTGCTGCCCGTGCCGGAGCTGACTCAGCGCTTCGCGTTGCCTGCTCCTGGTACCCGGAGCTGGACCTAGACGTTTTCACCGGCGTGCGCGAAGGGGCTGAAACCGATCTGGACCCGGTCCTCGCCGCTAAGCGGCAGGATCGTGCGTACCGCATCGCGGAGTACGCCGAGATGCGCACCTTCGTCCCCCCTCCTGCAGGCGTCAAGGACTATCTGAGCGACGAGGAGGAGGACGAAGACGCTGATGAGGCCGGAGCTGGCGACGCGCCTCCAGGTTGTTCTGACGCCAATGATGCTCCCTCCGACGCCCCTGTTGCTTGAAAGCCACTTGTGATATGCTTATCCTGCTTGACTTGGAAACAATGCCCATTAAATTCTACCCCGGTATGCCGGGGTCTATGATGTAAGATAATACTTAAGCTTTATTTTGGCTATGGTACAACTGTTTGTGCCGGTGTCTTGCACACCGGTAACCTATTAAGTTATGTTGGTTTGCTACTTAGCACTTTGCTTATCGTTTTGATTTTTGTCTTGCACTGCAATGATTCCGAAAGTGTTTCCGCATCCAATTCGATGCACACTTAGCTCTTTTGCTTTGGCTCTGCCTACCTTCTCTGGGCATTTTTGGCGTATGAGCACAAAGTTCTTTCACCAAGCAAGCACTTTCTTGAACTTAGAAATAACTCAATTTTTTTGCAAAAAACCAGTATAACCGGGGTTAGTTAGATTTTCCGGATTGTTCTTTCCCGCTTTCCCTCCTCACAATTCATGTGCTTTTCCCCTACCGGTTTATCTTTCTTGTCATGAAGCCGGGTTGCGGACAGCAGCAGAGTCGAAGACTCCGGTAGGGTTTAGCACACTACTAAACCGGGAAGAAAAAACGTTCAATAAGCAACCGGTAAACTGAAAAAATAGACAAGTTACATGCAACCTTAGTGGGGTAGTCCCCGAGATCCATTCGAGGTTCCGACATCTTTTATTCATAGCAAATAAGGTACAAAAAGGAACTTCTTACACCACAGGTTCAAGAGTAGAAAGGACGTAACAAAGCTACATTCCATGGACGTTTGGTTTCCTCTCCGGACCTGTCCGCCTTTCCTTTCTTCCATTCCTGTGCATCAACCAGGTAGTAGGCATCATTGTGGAGAGCCTTGCTCACAATGAAAGGTCCTTCCCATGGAGGGGAAAGTTTGTGCCGGCCTTCAGTGCGCTGCACCAGGCGTAGCACTAGGTATCCTTCTCGGAACACCCTCGGGTTAACCTTCCGGCTGTGATAGCGTCTGAGGTTTTGCTGGTAAATGGCTGTTCTTGCCAAGGCTAGCTCTCTTGCTTCTTCTAGCAAGTCCACATCGTTTTCTCGTGCCTCCTTTACCTCTTCTTCGGTATAGAGTTGCACCCTTGGTGAATCATGGAGAATGTCGGTTGGTATGACCGCTTCTGCTCCATAAACCATGAAAAATGGAGTGTATCCGGTAGATCGGTTTGGAGTTGTTCTTATACTCCACAACACCGATGGCAGCTCATCAAGCCAACATCCCGGCGATTTTTCCACCGCATCGATGAGTCTTGGTTTGATACCGGAAAGTACCAAAGCGTTTGTCCTTTCAACTTGGCCATTGCCTTGTGGGTGTGCGACTGAGCACAAATCCAACCGGATGTTGTTGTCCTCACAAAATGTTTTGAACTCACCTTGACCAAAGTTTGTGCCATTGTCAGTGATAATGCTATGTGGGTATCCATAGCGCAAAATGACATCTTTCAAGAACTTCACCGCTGTATGCCCATCACACTTTGCGATGGGTTTCACTTCTAGCCATTTGGTGAATTTGTCTACCATTACCAAGATGTGGGTCATGCTTCCCCTTACTCTTTTGAATGGCCCAACCATGTCTAGGCACCAAACGGCAAACGGCCAAGTTAACGGTATTGTTTTTAAGCCTGAGGCTGGAGTATGATTCTGCTTGGCGTACCTCTGGCACCCATTGCATTTTCTTACCACTAGCGCCAATAGAATCCATGCCGGAACACTTTTGCCACTAGCGCCCTTGACGAAGCGTGATGCCCACACTCCCCTCGGTGAATCTCCTCGAGCATTTCTTTTCCTTCTTCCGGTTCCACACATCTTTGGAGGACACCGGTAACACTTCTCTTGTACATCTCGCCATTAATGATGGTGTAAGCTTTGGACCTCCTTTGGATCCTTCTTGACTCATTTTCGTCAACCGGCAAGGTGCCGTTGACCAGGAATTCCTTAATAGGTTTAACCCATGATGGTGTCTCCCAAACCAGGAACACCGGTACATCTATGTCCATGCTGTCCACCATCATTGTTTCTTCCGGTACCGGCGTAGCAATCCCGGATCTTGCCGGAACAGTCCCCGAGTTTACCGGAACAGTCCCCGGGTTTCCTTCGTCGATAGCCATTGGTACAATGTGTGACTCCGGTACAAAAATTGATTCCGACTCCGGACTCGGCTTGATTGATGGTACCCTTAAGTGTGCCAAGGCTATTCCGGGAGGAATTTCTTGCCTGGATGAGCCCAGTTTGGACAAAGCATCCGCGGCTTCATTTTCTGCGCGCGGTACATGGTGAAACTCACACCCTTCGAAGAAACCGGCGATCTTTTGCACGTGAAACCGGTACGAGGCCATGTTGGCATCTTTTGCGTCCCAATCTCCGGAACATTGTTGTACCACAAGATCTGAGTCTCCATAGCAAATGATCCGGTGCGCACCGATTTCTTTTGCGACCTAGAGCCCATGGATCAAAGCCTCATATTCAGCGACATTGTTTGATGCCCTGAAATGTACTTGTAAAACATACCGGAGACGATCTCCCTTTGGTGAGGTTAGCACCACACCGGCACCTAGACCCTCTTTGAGCTTGGATCCATCAAAGTGCATCTTCCAGTATTCCATTCTTTGATCCGGGGGCTTGTACTGCATTTCCGCCCAATCAACCAAGAAATCAGCTAAAGCTTGCGATTTGATGGCGTCTCTTCTTTCGTACACCGGTACATACGGTGATATCTGTATTGCCCATTTTGTGATCCTTCCGCTAGCATCTTTGTTACACATGATATTGGAGATGGGTGCCTCACTCACCACCTTCATAGGATGTTCCTCAAAGTAATGTTTGAGCTTTGTGGCGGCCATGAACACACCATAGGTCATCTTCTGGAAGTGTGGGTAGTTTTGCTTTGAGAAGGAGAGCACCTCGCTCAGATAGTATACCGGCCTCTGGACGGTTTTTCCTTCCTCTTCTCTTTCTACCACCACAACGACACTCACAACCCGGTTAGTTGCTGCTATGTACAACAACATGGGCTCTCTTTCCAATGGCGAAGCCAATATCGGCGCAGTGGCTAGCATTGTTTTCAGTTCTTTAAACGCCGCGTCTGCCTGAGGGGTCCAGACGAACTTATCGGATTTTTTCATCAAAGCATAAAGCGGCAAGGCCTTTTCTCCTAACCTGCTTATGAACCGGCTCAGCGATGCTAAGCTTCCGGTAAACTTTTGCACGTCCTTAAGATCTTGCGGTATAGTCATTCTCTCAATTGCCCGGATCTTTACCGGATTGACCTCGATGCCCCGACTTGAGACGAGGAAACCCAGCAGCTTGCCGGCAGGGACACCGAAGGTACATTTTGCCGGATTAAGTTTCATCCGGAACCTTCTTAAATTATCAAACGTTTGCCGGATATCGTCAATTAGGGTATCTTTTATCTTAGTTTTTACCAAAATGTCATCCACATATACCTGCACATTCTTTCCAATTTGATCAAACAAGCATTTTTGCATACAGATAGCTGGTACGTTGCACCAGCGTTGCGCAAACCAAAAGGCATAGTGATATAGCAATAAGCCCCGTGCGGGGTAATGAACGCAGCTTTTATTTGATCTTCCTTTTTCAAGGGGATTTGGTGGAAACCGGAATAAGCATCCAGGAAAGACAACAACTCACACCCAGCAGTGGAATCAATCACTTGATCGATCCGTGGTAGAGGAAAAGGATCTCTTGGGCAAACCTTGTTGAGGTTGGTGTAGTCGATGCACATGCGCCACACCTTTGGAGCTTTTGCCTCCAGGTTCTCATCTTCCATCACCGGATTGGCCAGCCACTCAGTATGCGTGACTTCCACAATGAAATCGGCAACTAACAGCTTCGTCACCTCTTCTCCAATAATCTTCCTCCTATCTTCAGCGAACCGGCGCAGTGGTTGTCGCACCGGCTTGGCATCCTTCCGGACATTCAGAGAGTGCTCAGCCAGCTCCCTCGGAACACCTACCAAGTAATCAGTAGACCAGGCAAAGATATTCCGATTCTCACGGAGGAAGCTGACGAGCGCGCTTTCCTATGCCTCACTGAGGCCGGCACCGATACGAACGGTACGCTCAGGGAAAGCCGGGTCCAGCAATATGTCCTTTGTTTCCTTTGTCGGCTTGAACGCTGGAGCGCTCAGACTTGCACTCATTGCCGCTAAGCTCAATTGTGAAGGCTGAGCCAGCGCAACTGCGGTTTGCATCCTCCTTTTTTCCTCCGCGATCACCAGCGATTCCGCTAGGTTCGATCCGGCAGATGCTGTTTCCAGCGAAACTTTGTAGTTTCCCACCACAGTTAAGGGTCCACGAGGCGCCGGCATCTTCATCTTGAGATACGCCGTGTGGGTTGAGGCCATGAAGGCTGCCAATGCCGACCTCCCCATCAGTGCATGGTACGGACTATCTAGGTCCACCACCTCGAACTCAACGTTTTCAACCCGGCAATTGTCACGTCCTCCGAACGACACGTCCACCCGGACTTTTCCTACCGGTGCGCAGGACAGACCCGGAACGATTCCGTGGAACGTCGTATGAGTTGGCTGAAGCATGTTCTCTGTTATGCCCAGCATATGCATGGTGTGCCGGTACATTATGTTTATGCTGCTCCCATTGTCTATCAGCACCTTGCTGAACTTGACGCGAGTCGTTGGCCCCTTCATGATAGGGTCCACCACGAGAGCGTAGCCACCTGGGTTCGGCATGATTTTGGGGTGATCCCGGTACGACCATGTGAGTTCCTGATCTGACCACAGCATGTATTTTGGCACTGCCGGCCTCACCGCATTCACCTTCATGGAACGACGGCGCAGGCTTTGTTTGTCTGTCGGCTCAGTGATGAACACGACACAGCACACATCTGGATCTTCATAAACATTCCGGCCCAAAGGTGCCGGTGGAGGTGGTTGGCCATGGCCTTCTCCCACCTGATTGACTTGCTGATACTGCTGCCTGTTTTGTTGCGGCTGTACCGGTAAAGCATTCGCCCCGGTAAGCGGTGGTGGTGGAGGTAGTTGTTGCTGACGCGGCATATCTTGTGGTGGTGGCATTGTGTTGCCCCCTTGTGCTTGGGCATCTTTTACCGCTCCCTTTTGCATCAAGAATTTGGTCCAGGTACAATCCTTTGTCAAGTGGTTTGATGGGTGAGCCGGATTTGGCGTGTGCCACCGGCAAGGTTGATCCATGGCGGCTTCCATGGTGTATTTCGCGGGTTCTTGCCAGTTCTTTTTCTGGCCCCAGGGTTTCTTTTCGACCCATTGTTTCTTAGGACCTGCCCATGGCTGCGATCCGGTTCTTTGCCTCTGGCTGCCGCCGGCATCGAGTTTTCTTGCACAGCAGCAACTTGCTGCGAACCATACCTTCGATCCGGGAAATCTTCCCTTCTTTTGTTGTTCCGGTTGTCCCGGTATTGTTCCTGGCGCTGCTTAGGCGGGTTTGATTGTTCCGGCTCAGCTTGTATCGCCGGCTGCATTGGGTCTCCCAACGCATAGTTATCCGCCACACGTATCATTTCCGCCAAGGTTGTTGGCATGTTTCTCTGCAGCCTTTGCCACAACGGCGAACCTCGCCGGCATCCTTGGCTAAACCAAGCAATGGCTCGAGCTTCTATCACTCCCTCACAAGAGTTTCTGATGGAGTTCCACCGGGTCAGGTAATCTCGGTCTGTTTCCTGCGGGCGCTGCACGCACAAAGCGAGCTGCTGAGGCCTGTTTGGCCTTCTGTAGGTGGTGCTGAAATTGCTCACAAAAGCTTCCTCAAAGTCCAACCAACCATTTATGCTTCCTTCCGGCAAGTTGTTCAGCCAGATTCTTGCCGGTCCTACCAGAAACGTTGGCACGATTCTCACGGCCCAACGCCGGTTTCCTCCTCCGGCGACACAACCTCCGCCACCAGCGACGTATACCGCGGTCACATAATCCGCGAGCCAGTCTTCGGGCTTAGTGGTGCCATCGTATGTTTTGGTGTCACGGGGCAACTGAAAGTTGCGAACTGGTGGTTGCTCTTTCATGATCCTTGGGCCAAAGCACTTTGGACCCGGAGGACCCTCTCGCCTCAATCATTTCGCGACAGGTACACTCGTCCCGTACGGTGCCTTGCATCCCGTTCCGGCAAGTTTCTTTCTCCCAAGCGTTCTCCCAAAGGGTTTCGGTAAGCGGTGAGTCTTGTCGAATCAGCTTCATCGTAACGTTCCGGTACCGCGGCCCTCGCCTGCCGGTACCTTGGTGGAGGCATCTCCTCATCATCATACGCTGCCCTTGGAGCCGGATAGTTCTGCCCGGTTTCGTGTCTACCGGTATGATTGTTTCCGGCATAGCCTACTTTGGCGTAGCCTCGATCTGCCCCTTGGCTTTTTCTACCGGCATCGTGTTGCCCGGCTTGTTGTTTACCGGCAAGGACCGGATCGTACACGATCATCTCGCTCTGCGTTCACCTCTTTTTCTCTTCTTCTGTCCGGATGGGGGGACGAGGCCTGCCCATGGGACTTGCTTCCGGCATTCTTTGTTGAACGCGCGGATTTTGAGGCTACAGCCTTGTTCAGCTTAGCCAGCTGCTCAGCATTCTGCTGCTCGATGGTATCTAGCAGCTCTCTAACACGCTCTTGTTGTTTTGCCAAAGCATCTCCGGTAAGCGAGTCGCACATTTCTACTGCAGCCTTAGCAGCTTTTATGGTTTTATCCGGGCTACTGTACTTAGGTTTCTCTACGATGCTAGCAGATGCAGAGGTACTCTTGCCGGTAAGAACTTCCTTACGCAAATCCTAATCTAGATTGCGAGCCTTAAGCCGGTTGTCCGGTATCCTAGCAGCATGAGCGCTAACAGAAGCAAAGCCATGGGCAGCGTTGTACTCACGTAGGGTTAGGTTCAGCTCGCGCTGCGCCTGGATGATGTTCGCGCCGCCAGAAAGCAGCGTCTTGCGCGTCGCTTCCAGCTGCGCTTGAGCCGCCGCCGGGTCGATGTTCTGCGCGATGGGCGTCGCCAGCACGTTCATCGCTGCTTGAAGTGGTGTCTCCGACGGTGCGGAAGATGCTCCCGCAGCGCCCGCGTCGCGCTCCAGCGGTGGCTTGGCCGCGCGGGTCGGTGCCGCACGGCCAGCACCTTCATCCACAGCTTCCTTGCCTGCAACAACCATACCGGTCATCATTACCTCGACGCTGCCGGCGGCGCGGACAGCATAGAGCCACCTTGGCGGGTCCGGTGCCACCAGCACCGGCGAGAGGCGCTGGCGCACGGGGATGGTGCGGAAGTAGACGCGGTGGCTGCCGAACTCCATGATGCGGCCGTTCTTAGGGAAGATGTCGCCGTTGGCGAAGCAGCCCGCGTTGTCGTTGATGAAGTCGATGGAGTAGAAGCGCTGGACGAGCGCAGACACTATCCGCTCGCCGGCGATCTCGAGGATGCCCGCCCGAATATGTACTCCAGCAAGCGCCACTTCATGCCCCACGGTGGGCGCCAGCTGTCGTCGTGGTGAACAGACAGATGCCATAGGATGGCTTGAGTTGGGGCCGAATGGACGCAAGAGGATTTGGGGGAGGGTTTGTGATTAGATGGGATGAACTTCTGGATGGTTTCCTCAAGAACTTAGCTAAGGCTAGAGGTTGAAGAAGAGAGACATAAGGAAGAACTCGCTCTAGATTATCTTCTTTATTGATCTCAACAGGTTACAAGTTTCTCAGTACAAGTGTTCTTCTAAACCTAGCTCTCTTCGTCCGTGCCCATGAGAAGGGCTGCCCCCTCTCCTTATATAGGGGAGAGGGTGGCTTACAGTGGCAAGAAACCCTAATGGCATCTTTGACTAGACAAACTACTTTACAAAGCTGCTTTAATCATAGATGACACCGGAGTCCTCTTTAATCGTGGATGCCGACGTCCTCCGGCTTCTTTGACCGTCATCCTTCTCTTTATCGTCAGCCCTTCGTTTAAAGCTACTTTGCTTAGCTCATCTTTGTCTTCTAGCTCTGGAGAGAATCTTTGACCAGTTATGCCGACATGCTCTTCTTTCCGGTAGCCCGGTATCTTCTTTACCCGGTTCCGGCATACCCCTCTTGGGGATACCGGCTTAGCCTCACTTAGCTAATTTCTTATCTCTATGTTCCGGTAGAAACATTAAACCGGTATCTTGATGGCTCAAACCATCCGGTTTGGCATGCCTTTGGCATACCGGGGGTCATCCCCCAACAACAGGAGAACAAGAACAACGTCGATGCTCTAGACGGTGATAGGAGCTATTCATGTAAGTTAAAATAGATATATAGCGACCTTGTAAGAAACATGAAATTTGAGATAAGGTATATCTAGCAACCCGGCATTAATCTTTGCAGATCGACATCCGACACTATAATTTTTTGATGCCACATGGAACTGTGAAACTCACTGCAAACTTTGTACCGCCACAACCTACATGCTACAAAGGATAATTAGTTGAATCATGATCAATTATAGAAGATCTGAGATCTGGATAGCATTAACACTATCTAATATGATAATATCCCAGTAGGCTATTTCATTTTGAACTCTCCAAGCAGGAATGCAGTATTACTGAACACTAGTAGATAACAGGCCTTTTGTTCCGGGTGGTAAGGGCCTTTTGTCGCGGGCGGCCAGCCGCGACAAAGGAGGCGCGACAAAAGGGTCCACCTTTTGTCGCGGGTCACTTACGACCCGCGACATAAGGTCCACCACGTGGCAGCCGCGGGGCGCACACGGCACAGGCCCTTTTGTCGCGGGCGGTATTACCACCCGCGACAAAAGGCCCTCTACGTGGCGCGCGCACAACGCTGCTGCTTTAGGGTTTGAGGGTGCAGCACCCCTCCCCCCTTCACCGACCGCCTGTTATTTCATTTTTTTCGTTCGAAAATAGAAGTTGCATATATTTGTACGCTACTAGAAGTTGTACACGTTCATTCAATATATATATATATATATATAGATCGATCAAACAAATATTGGAAGAAAAAGTCGATTCCCCTTACACATATTCGTAGATTCCCTACATATATACATTTAGCTCACGATCGACAAGCGGTACTAACGACCGTCTATTTGGAGGTAGAGCATCTATTTGGACTAAACAAGCCTTTGTTGTTTAGTACTTCTTTAACCAAAAGTCCCGCCAGTTCCTCCGCGATTCCTAGTAGGTGTTCCTTTGGTTGGAGTCTCGTCCCGCATGTAGTCGACCTATATACGAAAATGAGATGAGTATGACTATATCAGTCTTGATAACGAAATATTGACGATAATAAATAAAGTTTGTGAGTGTTATTGCTTACGTTGAATTTATTTCTGTTCTGCGTCTCGGTGGTTAACATGCGAATGGACTCGCAAACGTAGTACCCACATAGATTCGTCCCTTGTGGCCGCCGAGGGCACGGTACCGGAGTAAATGTTAGCTTCTCTCGCCTGTGTACCGTCCTTACGATGTCTCTTGAAAGCGGTCCAAGCTCGCCGAGCAAAAGAATGATTGAATGAGTGGATAATTAATTGATATCTCACGAAAGATATAGCGCGGCGATGAAGAAAATTACACTTGGAGCAACTTCGCAAGTCGTGGAACCCGTCCACGCCTCTACTCGGTGGGTCTCTTACTTCAACTATTCCCTTATCGGGTTGAATGTCTAGTAGAATCCAAGTGGAAGCTGCACATGTTATGCATATACGTCGGGAATTACACTTAACATCGAGTAAGAAAAATTGAATGTGCATAAAGATCATTAAGACTCTCACTCGTAGTTGTAAGGAAACAATATTGAATCACGAAATATTGCTCCCCCAAAAACCTTAGTAGGTTTCCCCCCGTTTCGTGGGCATTAAACTTTACCGTTTGAACATGTACTTTATCTGGGTCAACAAACCCAATATTGATAATATTATTACTTTTGCATTCACTGATCTTTAGTCTGCATAAGAGAACACATAAGATATAATTAGTATATATATGCAATGAAAACGAACATGAACTGAATGAAAATGAACTTATATGTAGTTAACAACTTACAAGCAATAGCAACTCATGAGAGATTTGTCGAGGGCTTCTAAATTGAATAACTCGCCAGAGTTCATTCATCTCAATATGGATCTCCTCCTTTCGGTAGTAATATTCAAATGGTATAGTCGCCACGATGAACCTTATGTTCTCCTTGCATGCATCAAGGTACCACTGATACAAATTCCGCATATGTGTTGGCAGTTTATGCAGCTGCTTCCGTGCCGACCAAGTCGGCCCCGTAGACAAATTTAGGAGCTATATCAGCGAGTGGGTAGTGCAGCATCTGCTGCAGACAGCAATTCCTCCACGATAACGTCACAGTGCAACCGCTAGCTTTGCAGCTTCTTCCATATCGAAACCACCCTCGTTCCCGGTACAGCTTGGGAACATTAAACACTTTGAGTGCTCGGGATCGATTGTTTGGG
The DNA here is from genome assembly GCF_022539505.1 of Lolium rigidum. NCBI lineage: Eukaryota > Viridiplantae > Streptophyta > Magnoliopsida > Poales > Poaceae > Lolium > Lolium rigidum. Next base: position 3,626,387 of record NC_061514.1, on the reverse strand, counting down.
CTGAGCACCGAGGAGGGGAACTTCCTTTCTCTTTTTGCCTTTTGTCGTTGGCTTGGCCTTGAGGGGTGCACTTGTTGCATTTGACTTATTCTCAGCCTGCACTTCGCTAGCCGATGATTTGCTCGTGCCGGCAATGTCCTTCTCCTTAGCCTTTTCAGCCTTCTTTTGGTCAATTACCTTCGCAAGAGCGCGTGTATAGTCATCCTTCTTCTCGTGTAAGTCATACTGCGATGGTGTGTTCAGAAAACTAGTAGCATATGCTATTTGCTTCTCGGTGTATGGCTCAGGCGCTGGAGGTTTTGGCTTATGGAAATGATCATAGTTGTGTTTCGCAACAGCGGCCGCATTTTCCTCGACAGTAAGATCCCAAGGACGGGGGGGAGGAACCTTTGGTACTTTTGGGAGGGGCGACCTCTTGCGGACAGGACTCTTGAAACGCTTCCGGCTGGGTGCATTCCGAGTCTTTTTGGGCGGAGGCGGCGGCGCTGGAGATGGAGATGGACTACCGATGTCGTGGTCGACGTCGTACCCATGGGACAGGACTCTTTAAACTTATTATAATCTTCTGACATGTCTGTCTTGTCATCCACTCCCACGATGTTTCTTTTCCCCGAAAGAACTATGTGGCGCTTTGGCTCCTCGGTTGATGTATTCTTTTGTTGATTTCTTTTTCTTGATTTGCTAGACATGTCCTTCACGTAGAAAACTTGAGCCACCTCGCTGGCTAGGACAAATGGCTCGTCAAGGTACGCAAGATTGTTGGGATCCACTCGTTATCATACCGTACTTATCATCAATATGTATACCGCTGAGCTTCACCCATTTGCACCGAAACAAAGGGACCTTAAAAGTGGGACCATAGTCAAGTTCCCATATCTCCTCTATGTATCCATAATATGTGGTGGTCTGCCCATTCTCGTCTTTTGCATCGAAGCGGACACCGCTGTTTTGGTTGGTGCTCTTTTTATCTTGGTCGATCGTGTAAAATGTATTCCCATTTATCTCGTACCCTTGGAATGTACATATGTTTGAAGATGGTAACCTGGCCAACAAGAACAACTGCTCCACAACGTATGGGTCATTAATGAGATGTCTTTGCAACCAACTGCCGAAGGTATTCATGTGTTGACATGTAATCAAGGACTCGGGCTGCCTCGGGTTTATTTCTCGTAAAGCATTCTTATGTTTCTCGATGTACCGAGCCACCAATATGGAATTGTATAGAACTGTGTAGTGTGCTTGATTGAAAGAAATCTTGTCCCTGCACACCATTGATTTCCTTCCTAGTGTGCCTTTTCCAGTCAGCCTCCCCTCATACCGAGATTCAGGAACACCAATCGGCTTAAGGTCGGGAAGAAAGTCAACACAAAACTCAATGACCTCCTCGGTCTCGTAGCCCTTTGAGATACTTCCTTCCGGCCTAGCTCGGTTATGAACATATTTCTTTAAGACTCCCATGAACCTCTCGAATGGGAACATATTGTGTAGAAATACGGGACCGAGAATTCTAATCTCTTCAACTAGGTGAACGAGGAGGTGCGTCATAATATTGAAGAAGGATGGTGGGAACAACAACTCGAAGCCGACAAGACATTGGACCACATCTTCCCGTAATCCCGATAAAGTTTCGGATCCATTACCTTCCGAGAAATTGTGTTGAGGAATGCACATATCTTCACAATGGCTAGTCGAACATTTTCCGGTAGAAGTCCCCTCAATGCAACCGGAAGCAATTGTGTCATAAGCACGTGACAGCTCATGGGACTTCAGGTTTTGGAATTTTTTCTCCTTCATATTTACTATCCCCTTTATATTCGACGAGAAACCAGACGGAACCTTGATACCGAATAGGGCTTCAAAAAAGATCTCCTTCTCTTGTTTGGTAAGAGCGTAGCCGGCAGGCCCTACAAACTGCCCCGGATGTTTGCCGTTTCGTCCTTTATGAAGTTCCTGGTCCTCCCGTGCTTCGGTGTATCTTTTGTCTTTCCATACACGCCCCGTAAAACCTAGAATATTCACACAAAGATTCTTGGTCAGGTGCATCACGTCGATTGCAGAGCGGACTTCCAGGACTTTCCAGTATTCTAGCTCCCAAAAAATAGATTTCTTCTTCCACATGGGCGCGTGTCCGTCAGCGTCTTTCGGAACAGGTCGACCGCCCGGACCCTTTCCAAAGATAACATTTAAATCCTTGACCATGTCAAATATATCAGCACCACTACGGGGACAGGCTTCGGACGGCGGTCCGCCTCGCCATCGAAATGCTTTCCTTTTTTCCTTAAGGGATGCTTGCGCGGAAGGTAACGACGATTGAACGGGTACACAACTTTTCTGCTTTTTCCCAAATATTTACTTTCAGCCTCATCTAAACAAGTGTGTGCATGCATTGTATCCTTTGTTCGTCTGTCCCGAAATGTTACCGAGAGCAGGCCAATCATTGATGGTTACGAATAGCAACCCTCGTAGGTCAAATTCTTGCTCGGTGTGCTCATCCCACACACGTACACCTGGTTTGGCCCACAACTCCAAAAGTTCATCGACTAATGGCCTTAGGTACACATCAATGTCGTTGCCCGGTTGCTTTGGGCCTTGGATAAGCACCGGCATCATAATGAACTTCCGCTTCATGCACAACCAAGGAGGAAGGTTGTAGATACATAGAGTCACGGGCCAGGTGCTGTGGATCGCAGCTCTGCTCCCCAAAAGGATTCATGCCATCTGTACTTAGACCAAAGTATAAGTTCCTTGCCTCAGCTGCAAAATCCGGGAACTCTCTCCCGATGTTTCTCCACTGCCGACCATCAACGGTGTTGTGGGTATACTTTATGGGTATATCAACGGCATGGCCTAGATCCGGTAAGCCCGGGTGGCCCATAGATGGTGGTGAGGCATGTGGCCCATCGGGCGGCCCAGTTGCTGTAGATCCTGAAGGATGAAGTCCAGCCCAGGAACAGGAAGCCGGATCTCTACCGACCTACGAAGGAGGCCGGATCCGTGACGGCCCATGAAGTATCCGGATCCAAGCACGTACTTGGAGGAAGGCGGATCCTTGACGTACACGGCAAGACATTGTACCGTAGTTAGGCAACTTGTATTCCGGCTAGGACTCTCCATGTAAACCCTAGATCCGCGCGCCTTTATAAGCCGGATCCCGGGAGCCCTAGAGGCACAACCACAACTCATTGTAACAACGCGAAAGCGCCCAGATAATTCCAGACAAGCAGCAGTAGGCCCCCGTCATCGTGCAGGTGTTCCGAAGCCGGGTAACTCGCGTACCACCGTCCCGTGTGCACTCCGCCCTATGGCCCCTACTTCTTCTCCCCTCGTGAGGATCCCTCCTCCGAGGTACCGTCGATTAGGCAACGACAGCTTGGCGCCCACCGTGGGGCCTGCGGCGTCTGGAGGCCGGAACCGGGAGGGTTCCGCCATGGGAAGCTACGACGACACCATCGCTGTGGGGCGTGTCCTTTACGCCGGAAAACTTCCGATCGTCCCTCCGGATGAGTGTTGGATTCCGGCTAAAACCGACCCCGTCAAGCTCTCCATCGTCCCAGTTGGCGGCATACACATCTTCATCGGGGAAACCGTCGATTCCGACGGAAACCCACTGGTAAGTAGCGCTGACGCGACCGCCGCCGAGCGGGACGCAGCCGCGAAGATCCGATCTGAGACGCAGGAACTTCCTAGCGAAGATTCCGCCTTAGATCTGAAAAAATCAAAACCCACCCAATCCGCCCCTGAGCAGGAAGTAACGGTGGAAGACCAATGCAGATCCGCTTGGGTCTCCCAGGTGTTAGAGAAGCAAAGGTGTCACTTCGTACACTTCTTGGCCCATACCGCCGGAACCGCCCCTCTTGAAGCCGGAGCTGGTCCCGAGCAGGTCGAGGCCCCGGAAAACAACGCTGCTCAGGATCAGCAAGAGGCTGTCGGAGAAAGCGAAACTCTGGCTGAAGAGTCGATTTTGGGAAACCTAAGCCCAATCTCCGGAGACACTCAATCCATGAACACTGAAGAGTTTGATCGCAAGGTGACGGAACTCGGATACGGCGGCCAGCCTGAAGTTGACTCCGCCCAGCAAAGCAGGTACTTGCAACTGTAGCGGCGCTCGGAGAAAACGGATCAGAAGAGGCAGGCACTCAATCCGACCCCCAGCCATCCCACCACGGATCTCCGATGTCACGGGAGCGGCCCCGTAGGGATCCTTCCTCGGAGAGCCTCCTGTCGCCTGAAGAGATAGTTGCACAAGCACGCATGGATTTGGTCGCAAAGTCAGACGTCCTCAACAAGCCAATAACCCCTGGCGACCCCGCAGATCCGGAGGCCTTAGAGGCCACTGATGGCGTGTTTTTCACACGTTCGTTGGGCAACCCCAAGAGGAAGGTATGATGCGCACAACAGCAAGTTTTCCCTCAGAAAGAAACCAAGGTTTATCGAACCAGGAGGAGCCAAGAAGCACGTTGAAGGTTGATGGCGGCGGGATGTAGTGCGGCGCAACACCGAGATTCCGGCGCCAACGTGGAACCCGCACAACACAACCAAAGTACTTTGCCCCAACGAAACAGTTGAGGTTGTCAATCTCACCGGCTTGCCGTAACAAAGGATTAACCGTATTGTGTGGAAGATGATTGTTTGCGAGAGAAAATAGTAAAAACAAGTATTGCAGCAGATTTGTATTTCAAGTATTAAAGAATGGACCGGGGTCCACAGCTCACTAGAGGTGTCTCTCCCATAAGATAAAAGCATGTTGGGTGAACAAATTACAGTCGGGCAATTGACAAATAGAGAGGGCATAACAATGCACATACATGACATGATAAGTATAGTGAGATTTAATTGGGCATTACGACAAAGTACATAGACCGCCATCCAACCGCATCTATGCCTAAAAAGTCCACCTTCAGAGTTATCATCCGAACCCCTCCAAGCATTAAGTTGCTAACAACAGTACAATTGCATTAAGTATGGTGCGTAATGTAATCAACAACTACATCCTCGGACATAGCGCCAATGTTTTATCCCTAGTGGCAACAAGCACAACACAACCTTAGAACTTTCTCGTCATCGTCCTGGTGTCAATGCAGCATGAACCCACTATCGAGCATAAGTACTCCCTCTTGGAGTTAAAAGTAAAAACTTGGCCGAGCCTCTACTAGTAACGGAGAGCATGCAAGATCATAAACAACACATGTATAATAACTTGATAATTAACATGACATGGTATTCTCTATCCATCGGATCCCGACAAACACAACATATAGAATTACAGATAGATGATCTTGATCATGTTAGGCAGCTCACAAGATCCAACAATGAAGCACAATGAGGAGAAGACAACCATCTAGCTACCGCTATGGACCCATAGTCCAGGGGTGAACTACTCACTCATCACTCCGGGAGGCGACCATGGTGGCGTAGAGTCCTCCCGGAGATGATTCCCCTCTCCGGCAGGGTGCCGGAGGCGATCTCCCGGATCCCCCGAGATGGGATCGGCGGCGGCAGAGTCTCGCAAGGTTTTCCGTATCGTGGCTCTCGGCATCGGGGGTTTCGTCACGGAGACTTTTTATAGGCGGAAGGGCAGGTCAAGAGGCGGCACGGGGCCCCACACCACGTGGCCGCGCGGCCAAGGGGGCCGCGCCGCCCTATGGTGTGGCCCCTCCGTGGCCCCTCTTCGTCTCTCCTTCGGACTTCCGGAAGCTTCGTGAGAAAATAGGCCCCTGGGCTTTGATTTCGTCCAATTCCGAGAATATTTCCTTACTAGGATTTCTGAAACCAAAAACAGCAGAAAACGAAGAATCGGCACTTCGGCATCTTGTTAATAGGTTAGTTCCGTAAAATGCACGAATATGACATAAAGTGTGCATAAAACATGTAGATAACATCAATAATGTGGCATAGAACATAAGAAATTATCGATACGTCGGAGACGTATCAGCATCCCCAAGCTTAGTTCTCGCTCGTCCCGAGCAGGTAAAACGATAACAAAGATAATTTCCGAAGTGATATGCCATCATAACCTTGATCATACTATTTGTAAACATATGTAGTGGATGCAGCGATCAAAACAATGGTAATGACATGAGTAAACAAGTGAATCATATAGCAAAGACTTTTCATGAATAGTACTTCAAGACAAGTATTAATAAGTCTTGCATAAGAGTTAACTCATAAAGCAATAAATCAAAGTAAAGGTATTGAAGCAACACAAAGGAAGATTAAGTTTCAGCGGTTGCTTTCAACTTGTAACATGTATATCTCATGGATAATTGTCAACATAGAGTAATATAACAAGTACAATATGCAAGTATGTAAGAATCAATGCACGGTTCACACAAGTGTTTGCTTCTTGAGGTGGAGAGAGATGGGTGAACTGACTCAACATAAAAGTAAAGAGAATGGTCCTTCAAAGAGGAAAGCATCGATTGCTATATTTGTGCTAGAGCTTTTATTTTGAAAACATGAAACAATTTTGTCAACGGTAGTAATAAAGCATATGAGTTATGAAAGTTATATCTTACAAGTTGCAAGTCTCATGCATAGTATACTAATAGTGCCCGCACCTTGTCCTAATTAGCTTGGACTACCGGATCTTTGCAATGCACATGTTTTGACCAAGTGTCACAATGGGGTACCTCCATGCCGCCTCGTACAAAGGTCTAAGGAGAAAGCTCGCATTTTGGATTTCTCGCTTTTGATTATTCTCAACTTAGACATCCATACCGGGACAACATGGACAATAGTATAATGGACTCCTCTTTAATGCATAAGCATGTGGCAACAATTATTATTCTCATATGAGATTGAGGATATATGTCCAAAACTGAAACTTCCACCATGAATCATGGCTTTAGTTAGCGGCCCAAAGTTCTTCTCTAACAATATGCATTCTCCAACCATGAAGGTGGTAGATCTCTCTTACTTCAGACAAGACGGACATGCATAGCAACTCACATGATATCCAACAAAGAATAGTTGATGACGTCCCTGAAACATGGTTATCGCTCAACAAGCAACTTAATAAGAGATAAAGTGCATAAGTACATATTCAATACCACAATAGTTTTTAAGCTATTTGTCCCATGAGCTATATATTGCAAAGGTGAATGATGGAATTTTAAAGGTAGCACTCAAGCAATTTACTTTGGAATGGCGGATAAATACCATGTAGTACGTAGGTATGGTGGACACAAATGGCATAGTGGTTGGCTCAAGGATTTTGGATGCATGAGAAGTGTTCCCTCTCGATACAAGGTTTAGGCTAGAAACGTTATTTGAAACAAACACAAGGATGAACGGTACAGCATAACTCACATAAAAGACATATGGTAAACATTATAAGACTCCATACCGTCTTCCTTGTTGTTCAAAACTCAATACTAGATGTTATCTAGACTCTAGAGAAACCAAATATGCAAACCAAATTAGCAAGCTCTAAGTGTTTCTTCATTAATGGGTGCAAAGTATATGATGCAAGAGCTTAAACATGAGCACAACAATTGCCAAGTATCAAATTATCCAAGACATTTTAGAGTTACTACATGTATCATTTTCCAATTCCAACCATATAACAATTTAACGAAGAAGAAACTTCGCCATGAATACTATGAGTAGAACCTAAGGACATATTTGTCCATATGCAACAGCGGAGCGTGTCTCTCTCCCATAAAGTGAATGCTAGGATCCATTTTATTCAAACAAAACAAAAAACAAAAACAAACCGACGCTCCAAGCAAAGTACATAAGATGTGGCCGAATAAAAATATAGTTTCGTGGGAGGAACTCCGATAATGTTGTCGATGAAGAAGGGGATGCCTTGGGCATCCCCAAGCTTAGACGCTTGAGTCTTCTTAATATATGCAGGGGTGAACCACCGGGGCATCCCCAAGCTTAGAGCTTTCACTCTCCTTGATCATATTGCATCATACTCCTCTCTTGATCCTTGAAAACTTCCTCCACACCAAACTCGAAACAACTCATTAGAGGGTTAGTGCATAATAAAATTTCACATGTTCAGAGGTGACACAATCATTCTTAACACTTCTGGACATTGCATAAAGCTACCGGACATTAGTGGATCAAAGAAATTCATCCAACATAGCAAAAGAGGCAATGCGAAATAAAAGACAGAATCTGTCAAAACAGAACAGTCCGTAAAGATGGATTTTATTAGGCCACCAGACTTGCTCAAACGAAAATTCTCAAATTGAATGAAAGTTGCGTAAATATCTGAGGATCATGCTCGTAAATTGGCGTAATTTTCTGAGCTACCTACAGGGAGATAGACCCAGATTCGTGACAGCAAAGAAATCTGGAACTGCGCAGTAATCCAAATCTAGTACTTCCTTTTCTATCAAAGACTTTACTTGGCACAACAAAACATAAAACTAAGATAAGGAGAGGTTTCTACAGTAGTAAACAACTTCCAAGACACAAATATAAAACAAAGTACTGGAGAAAAAACATGGGTTGTCTCCCATAAGCGCTTTTCTTTAACGCCTTTCAGCTAGGCGCAGAAAGTGTATCTCAAGTAACATCAAGAGATGAAGCATCAACATCATAACTTGTTCTAATGATAGAATCATAAGGTAACTTCATTCTCTTTCTAGGGAAGTGTTCCATACCTTTCTTGAGAGGAAATTGATATTTAATATTACCTTCCTTCATATCAATAGTAGCACCAACGGTTCGAAGAAAAGGTCTTCCCAATATAATGGGGCAAGATGCATTGCATTCAATATCCAAGACAACAAAATCAACGGGGACAAGGTTATTGTTAACCATAATATGAACATTATCAACTTTCCCCAAAGGTTTCTTTTTAGCATTATCAGCGAGATTAACATCCAAATAACAATTTTTCAATGGTGGCAAGTCAAGCATATCATAAACTTTTTTAGGCATAACGAAATACTTGCACCAAGATCACATAAAGCATTACAATCAAAATCTTTGACTCTCATTTTAATGATGGGCTCCCAACCATCCTCTAGCTTTCTAGGAATAGAAGTTTCAAGTTTTAGTTTCTCTTCTCTAGCTTTTATGAGAGCATTTGTAATATGTTTTGTGAAAGCCAAATTTATAGCACTAGCATTGGGACTTTTAGCAAGTTTTTGCAAGAACTTTATAACTTCAGAGATGTGGCAATCATCAAAATCTAAATCATTACAATCTAAAGCAATGGGATTATCATCCCCAAGGTTGGAAAAAATTTCAGCAGCTTTATCACAAGCAGCTCAAACAGCTTTAGCAGTTTCAGGTAATTTTGCGCGCTTTGCACTAGGAGTAGAAGCATTGCCAACACCAATTATTTTACCATTGATAGTAGGAGGTGCAGCAACATGTGAATCATTAGCTTTGCTAGTGGTGGTAATAGTCCAAACTTTATCTACATTTTCCTTTTTAGCTAGTTTTTCATTTTCTTCTCTATCCCACCTAGCACGCTAGCTCAGCCATTAATCTTATATTCTCATTAATTCTAACTTGGATGGCATTTGCTGTAGTAACAATTTTATTTTCAATATCCCTATTAGGCATAACTTTCGATTTCAAAAGATCAACATCGTAGGCAAGACTATCAACTCTAGAAACAAGAATATCAATTTTATTGAGCTTTTCCTCAACAGATTTGTTAAAGGCAGTTTGTGTACTAATAAATTCTTTAAGCATGGCTTCAAGTCCAGGGGGTGTATTCCTATTATTGTTGTAAGAATTCCCATAAGAATTAGCATAACCGTTACCATTATTATAAGGATATGGCCTATAGTTATTACTAGAATTGTTCCGATAAGCATTGTTGTTGAAATTATTATTTTTAATGAAGTTTACATCAACATGTTCTTCTTGGGCAACCAATGAAGCTAATGGAACATTATTAGGATCAAAATTAGTCCTATCATTCGCAAGCATAGACATAATAGCATCAACTTTATCATTCAAGGAAGAGGATTCTTCGACAGAATTTACCTTCTTACCTTGTGGAGCTCTTTCCGTGTGCCATTCAGAGTAATTAACCATCATATTATCAAGGAGCTTTGTTGCTTCACCAAGAGTGATGGACATAAAGGTACCTCCAGCAGCTGAATCCAATAAATTCCGCGAAGAAAAATTTAGTCCCGCATAGAAGGTTTGGATGATCATCCAAGTAGTCACTCCATGGGTTGGGCAATTTTTAACTAGAGATTTCATTCTTTCCCAAGCTTGAGCAACATGTTCATTATCCAATTGTTTAAAATTCATTATGCTACTCCTCAAAGATATAATTTTAGCAGGGGGATAATATCTACCAATAAAAGCATCCTTGCATTTAGTCCAGGAATCAATACTATTCTTAGGCGAGAGATAGCAACCAATTTTTAGCTCTTCCTCTTAATGAGAAAGGGAACAATTTTAATTTTATAATGTCACCATCTACATCTTTATACTTTTGCATTTCACATAGTTCAACAAAATTATTGAGATGGGCAGCAGCATCATCGAACTAACACCGTAAAATTGCTCTCGCATAACAAGATTAAGTAAAGCAGGTTTAATTTCAAAGAATTCTGCTGTAGTAGCAGGTGGAGCAATAGGTGTGCATAAGAAATCATTATTATTTGTGCTAGTGAAGTCACACAACTTAGTATTTTCAGGGTTGGCCATTTTAGCAATAGTAAATAAAGCAAACTAGATAAAGTAAATGCAAGTAAACTAATTTTTTTGTGTTTTCGATATAGCAAACAAGACAATAAATAAAGTAACGCTAGCAACTAATTTTTTTGTGTTTTGATATAAGTGCAGCAAACAAAGTAGTAAATAAAATAAAGCAAGACAAAAACAAAGTAAAGAGATTGAGAAGTGGAGACTCCCCTTGCAGCGTGTCTTGATCTCCCCGGCAACGGCGCCGTGAAAAAGAGCTTGATGGCGTGTATTTCACACGTTCGTTGGGCAACCCCAAGAGGAAGGTATGATGCGCACAACAGCAAGTTTTCCCTCGAAAGAAACCAAGGTTTATCGAACCAGGAGGAGCCAAGAAGCACGTTGAAGGTTGATGGCGGCGGGATGTAGTGCGGCGCAACACCAGAGATTCCGGCGCCAACGTGGAACCTGCACAACACAACCAAAGTACTTTGCCCCAACGAAACAGTGAGGTTGTCAATCTCACCGGCTTGCTGTAACAAAGGATTAACCGTATTGTGTGGAAGATGATTGTTTGCGAGAAAATAGTAAAAACAAGTATTGCAGCAGATTTGTATTTCAGTATTAAGAGAATTGGACCGGGGTCCACAGTTCACTAGAGGTGTCTCTCCCATAAGATAAAAGCATGTTGGGTGAACAAATTACAGTCGGGCAATTGACAAATAGAGAGGGCATGACAATGCACATACATATCATGATAAGTATAGTGAGATTTAATTGGGCATTACGACAAAGTACATAGACCGCCATCCAACTGCATCTATGCCTAAAAAGTCCACCTTCAGAGTTATCATCCGAACCCCTCCAGTATTAAGTTGCAAAGCAACAGTACAATTGCATTAAGTATGGTGCGTAATGTAATCAACAACTACATCCTTAGACATAGCATCAATGTTTTATCCCTAGTGGCAACAAGCACAACACAACCTTAGAACTTTCTCGTCACCGTCCCGGTGTCAATGCAGGCATGAACCCACTATCGAGCATAAGTACTCCCTCTTGGAGTTACAAGCATCTACTTGGCCAGAGCATCTACTAGTAACGGAGAGCATGCAAGATCATAAACAACACATATAGCATAACTTTGATAATCAACATGACATAGTATTCTCTATTCATCGGATCCCAACAAACACAACATATAGAATTACGGATAGATGATCTTGATCATGTTAGGCAGCTCACAAGATCCAACAATGATAGCACAATGAGGAGAAGACAACCATCTAGCTACCGCTATGGACCCATAGTCCAGGGGTAGAACTACTCACTCATCACTCCGGAGGCGACCATGGCGGCGTAGAGTCCTCCGGGAGATGATTCCCCTCTCCGGCAGGGTGCCGGAGGCGATCTCCTGGATCCCCGAGATGGGATCGGCGGCGGCGGCGTCTCGGAAGGTTTTCCGTATCGTGGTTCTCGGTACCGGGGGTTTCGTCACGGAGGCTATTTGTAGGCGGAAGGGCATGTCAAGAGGCGGCACGGGGCCCCACACCACGGGGCCGCGCGGCCAAGGGGGCCGCGCCGCCCTATGGTGTGGCCCCTCCGTGGCCCCTCTTCGTCTCTCCTTCGGACTTCCGGAAGCTTCGTGAGAAAATAGGCCCCTGGGCTTTGATTTCGTCCAATTCCGAGAATATTTCCTTACTAGGATTTCTGAAACCAAAAACAGCGAAAACAACAACCGGCACTTCGGCATCTTGTTAATAGGTTAGTTCCATAAAATGCACGAATATGACATAAAGTGTGCATAAAACATGTAGATAACATCAATAATGTGGCATGGAACATAAGAAATTATCGATACGTTGGAGACGTATCAGCATCCCTAAGCTTAGTTCTCGCTCGTCCCGAGCAGGTAAAACGATAACACAGATAATTTCTGGAGTGACATGCCATCATAATCTTGATCATACTATTTGTAAAGCATATGTAGTGAATGCAGCGATCAAAACAATGTGTATGACATGAGTAAACAAGTGAATCATATAGCAAAGACTTTTCATGAATAGCACTTCAAGACAAGCATCAATAAGTCTTGCATAAGAGTTAACTCATAAAGCAATAATTCAAAGTAAAGGTATTGAAGCAACACAAAAGAAGATTAAGTTTCAGCGGTTGCTTTCAACTTGTAACATGTATATCTCATGGATATTGTCAACATAGAGTAATATAATAAGTGCAATAAGCAAGTATGTAGGAATCAATGCATAGTTCACACAAGTGTTTGCTTCTTGAGGTGGAGAGAAATAGGTGAACTGACTCAACATTGAAAGTAAAAGAATGGTCCTCATAGAGGAAAAGCATCGATTGCTATATTTGTGCTAGAGCTTTGATTTTGAAAACATGAAACAATTTTGTCAACGGTAGTAATAAAGCATATGCATCATGTAAATTATATCTTATAAGTTGCAAGCCTCATGCATAGTATACTAATAGTGCCCGCACCTTGTCCTAATTAGCTTGGACTACCTGATCATCACAATGCACATGTTTTTACCAAGTGTCACAAAGGGGTACCTCTATGCCGCCTGTACAAAGGTCTAAGGAGAAAGCTCGCATTTGGATTTCTCGCTATTGATTATTCTTCAACTTAGACATCCATACCGGGACAACATAGACAACAGATAATGGACTCCTCTTTTATGCATAAGCATGTAACAACAATTAATAATTTTCTCATTTGAGATTTGAGGATATATGTCCAAAACTGAAACTTCCACCATGAATCATGGCTTTAGTTAGCGGCCCGATGTTCTTCTCTAACATATGCATGCTTAACCCACATGGTGGTAGATCTCTCTTACTTCAGACAAGACGAACATGCATAGCAACTCACATGAAATTCAACAATGAAAAGTTGATGGCGTCCCCAGTAAACATGGTTATCGCACAACAAGCAACTTAATAAGAGATAAAGTGCATAATTACATATTCAATACCACAATAGTTTTTAAGCTATTTGTCCCATGAGCTATATATTGCAAAGGTGAATGATGGAATTTTAAAGGTAGCACTCAAGCAATATACTTTGGAATGGCTGAAAAATACCATGTAGTAGGTAGGTATGGTGGACACAAATGGCATAGTGGTTGGCTCAAGTATTTTGGATGCATGAGAAGTATTCCCTCTCGATACAATGGTTTAGGCTAGCAAGGCTTATTTGAAACAAACACAAGGATGAACTGGTGCAGCAAAACTCACATAAAAGACATATTGAAAACATTATAAGACTCTACACCATCTTCCTTGTTGTTCAAACTCAATACTAGAAATTATCTAGACCTTAGAGAAACCAAATATGCAAACCAAATTTTAGCATGCTCTATGTATTTCTTCATTAATGGGTGCAAAGTATATGATGCAAGAGCTTAAACATGAGCACAACAATTGCCAAGTATCACATTACCCAAGACATTTATAGCAATTACTACATGTATCATTTTCCAATTCCAACCATATAACAATTTAACGAAGGAGAAACTTCGCCATGAATACTATGAGTAGAAACCAAGGACATATTTGTCCATATGCTACAGCGGAGCGTGTATCTCTCCCATAAAGTGAATGCTAGGATCCATTTTATTCAAACAAAACAAAAACAAAAACAAACCGACGCTCCAAGAAAAAGCACATAAGATGTGATGGAATAAAAATATAGTTTCAGGGGAGGAACCTGATAATGTTGTCGATGAAGAAGGGGATGCCTTGGGCATCCCCAAGCTTAGACGCTTGAGTCTTCTTGATATATGCAGGGGTGAACCACCGGGTGCATCCCCAAGCTTAGAGCTTTCACTCTCCTTGATCATGTTGCATCATACTCCTCTCTTGATCCTTGAAAACTTCCTCCACACCAAACTCGAAACAACTCATTAGAGGGTTAGTGCACAATATAAATTGACATATTCAGAGGTGACACAATCATTCTTAACACTTCTGGACATTGCATAATGCTACTGGACATTAGTGGATCAAAGAAATTCATCCAACATAGCGAAAGAGGCAATGCGAAATAAAAGGCAGAATCTGTCAAAACAGAACAGTTCGTATTGACGAATTTTAAAATGGCACCAGACTTGCTCAAATGAAAATGCTCAAATTGAATGAAAGTTGCGTACATATCTGAGGATCACTCACGTAAATTGGCTTAATTTTCTGAGTTACCTACAGAGAATTAGACCCAGATTCGTGACAGCAAAGAAATCTGGAACTGTGCAGTAATCCAAATCTAGTACTTACTTTTCTATCAACGGCTTAACTTGGCACAACAAAACACAAAACTAAGATAAGGAGAGGTTGCTACAGTAGTAAACAACTTCCAAGACACAAAATAAAAACAAAGTACTGTAGGTAAAAACATGGGTTGTCTCCCATAAGCGCTTTTCTTTAACGCCTTTCAGCTAGGCGCAGAAAGTGTGTATCAAGTATTATCAAGAGATGAAGTATCAACATCATAATTTGTTCTCATAATAGAGTCAAAAGGTACCTTCATTCTCTTTCTAGGGAAGTGTTCCATACCTTTCTTGAGAGGAAATTGATATTTTATATTACCTTCCTTCATATCAATGATAGCACCAACAGTTCGAAGAAAAGGTCTTCCCAATATAATGGGACAAGATGCATTGCATTCAATATCCAAGACAACAAAATCAACGGGAACAAGGTTATTGTTAACGGTAATGTGAACATTATCAACTTTACCCAAAGGTTTCTTTGTAGAATGATCAGCAAGATTAACATCCAAATAACAATTTTTCAGCGGTGGCAAGTCAAGCATATTATAAATTTTCTTAGGCATAACAGAAATACTTGCACCAAGATCACATAAAGCATTACAATCAAAATCTTTAACTTTCATCTTAATGATGGGCTCCCAACCATCCTCTAACTTTTTAGGAATAGAGGCTTCACGCTCTAGTTTCTCTTCTCTAGCTTTTATGAGAGCATTTGTAATATGATGCGTGAAAGCCAAATTTATAGCACTAGCATTAGGACTTTTAGCAAGTTTTTGCAAGAACTTTATAACTTCAGAGATGTGGCAATCATCAAAATTCAAACCATTATAATCTAAAGCAATGGGATCATCATCCCCAATGTTGGAAAAAATTTCAGCAGACTTTATCACGAGCAGTTTCGATAGCTTTTAGCAGTTTCAGGCAGTTTTTCGCGCTTTGCATTAGAAGTGGAAACATTGCTAACACCAATTCTTTTATTAGTATGAGTAGGAGGTGCAGCAACATGTGTAGCATTAGCATTACTAGTGGTGGTAATAGTCCAAACTTTAGCTATATTCTTCTCTTTAGCTAGTTTTTCATTTTCTTCTCTATCCCACCTAGCACGCAGTTCAGCCATTAATCTTATATTCTCATTAATTCTAACTTGAATGGCATTTGCTGTAGTAGTAATTTTATTATGATGATTCTCATTAGGCAAAACTTTTGATTTCAAAAGATCAACATCGCAGCAAGACTATCAACTTTAGAAGCAAGTATATCAATTTTCCCAAGCTTTTCTTCAACAGATTTGTTAAAAGCAGTTTGTGTACTAATAAATTCTTTAAGCATGGCTTCAAGTCCAGGGGGTGAATTCCTATTATTGTTGTAAGAATTTCCATAAGAATTACCATAGCCGTTGCCATTATTATAAGGATATGGCCTATAGTTGTTACTAGAATTGTTCCGGTAAGCATTGTTGTTGAAATTATTATTTTTAATGAAGTTTACATCAACATGTTCTTCTTGTGCAACCAATGAAGCTAATGGAACATTATTAGGATCAATATTAGTCCTATCATTCACAAGCATAGACATAATAGCATCAATCTTATCACTCAAGGAAGAGGTTTCTTCGACAGAATTTACCTTCTTACCTTGTGGAGCTCTTTCCGTGTGCCATTCAGAGTAGTTGATCATCATATTATCAAGAAGCTTTGTTGCTTCACCAAGAGTGATGGACATAAAGGTACCTCCAGCAGCTGAATCCAATAAATTCCGTGAAGAAAAATTTAGTCCTGCATAGAAGGTTTGGATGATCATCCAAGTAGTCACTCCATGGGTTGGGCAATTTTTAACCAGAGATTTCATTCTTTCCCAAGCTTGAGCAACATGTTCAGTATCTAATTGTTTAAAATTCATTATGCTACTCCTCAAAGATATAATTTTAGCAGGGGGATAATATCTACCAATAAAAGCATCCTTGCATTTAGTCCATGAATCAATACTATTCTTAGGCAGAGATAGCAACCAATCTTTAGCTCTTCCTCTTAATGAGAAAGGGAACAATTTTAGTTTAATAATATCACCATCTACATCTTTATATTTTTGCATTTCACATAGTTCAACAAAATTATTAAGATGGGCAGCAGCATCATCGGAACTAATTCCGGAAAATTGATCTTTCATAACAAGATTCAGTAAAGCAGGTTTAATCTCAAAGAATTCTGCTGTAGTAGCAGGTGGAGCAATAGGTGTGCATAAGAAATCATTATTATTTGTGGTTGTGAAGTCACACAACTTAGTATTTTCAGCGTTGGCCATTTTAGCAATAGTAAATAAAGCAAACTAGATAAAGTAAATGCAAGTAAACTAATTTTTTTGTGTTTTCGATATAGCAAACAAGATAGCAAG
>NC_061514.1:3592367-3608996 GCF_022539505.1 Lolium rigidum | reverse complement strand
GCCCCACTTCGTTTCCTTTCGGACTTCCGGAAGCTTCGTGGAAAAATAAGACCCCGGGCGTTGATTTCGTCCAATTTCGAGAATATTTCCTTACTAGGATTTCGAAAACCAAAAACGCAGAAAACAGCAACTGGCTCTTCGGCATCTCGTCAATAGGTTAGTGCCGGAAAATGCATAATAATGACATATAATGTGTATAAAACATGTGAGTATCATCATAAAAGTAGCATGGAACATAAGATATTATAGATACGTTTGAGACGTATCATCTAGCCAGCTCCCAGCCAAGCCCTCGCGGACCCGTCTATGTCTGAGGGCGCTCCTCGGTACCGCCTCAAACAGATTTGGTGCTAACTCACAAATCCGCCAATCCGGGAGCCAGTTGTCCGTCCAAAAGAAGGTACTCGCCCCATCTCCTAGCACTGAATTGGTTGCCCCTTCAAAGAGCTGCCTCGCCATCTTGGCCACCTGAATGTTAAGCTCCTTCCACGGCTTGGAATCGTCCATACGCTGCAGCCACAACCATCTGGTCCTCAAAGCCAAGATCATCATCTTGATATTGGGGATCCCAAGCCCGCCCCATTTCTTAGATGCACAAACTTTGTCCCACACCACTAAACAGTGGCCACCCTTGACGTCCTTTCTTCCCTTCCAGAGGAAACCTCTTATAATTTTCTCAATTGCTATGATGGCCTTGGCTGGTAGATCAAGTGACATCATGGCGAAGATGGGCATCGCAGAGAGTGTCGCGCGTACCAACTCCATCTGTCCACCTCTATCGAGAAGTGAGGCCCTCCAACCAGGTAGCTTATTTGCCACACTGTCCACGAGTTATTGCAACTGAGCTGCAGTCAGCTTCCTCAGGGTCAGGGGTAATCCAAGGTACCCCAAGGGGAAATCCACCACGAGGCATGTTCTACCAGTATAGGATTGCAATTAGGCTAAGTTATTCACGGCTTCTATCGTTCTACTTGTGTGAGCGTAATTAGGATAAGTTATTCTTTAGCCTCAAAAGTGAGAAAAAGTAAAATAACAAAAAAAAAGCGTAAAATGACAAGACAAACTTATATTTCCTCCATTCTTAATATGAGGAGTTTTTTAGGAGAGCAGATTTGGTGCACCTAGCACCAGTGCTCTTGGTTTTTGTAATATTTAAAATTTGTACTTTAATTTTTCAAAACATAGAAGTATCCGAGCGGTACCGATACGAACCGCGGATGCGGGCAACGTCGGAGCCCAACGGTCCCGCTCAAGCTCCTCGGCGGCGGTAAGCTTGCGTGCAGGGGCCGAATGGGATCCAGGGCCGTCCACCCTCCCTCCGACGATATGGGGATCAGGATAATCATTTTATCCCGGCTTGTCTTTTAATTTTTCACATGTGTTGCTTTATGTAACTTGGTGTTCGATTAATGAAATATGTGGTTACTCTCAAAAAAAAAAAAAACTTGATTTGCAAACTACTAGTACTCGCCATTGGATTCGTGGCTAATCTGACGGTAATAACACGAACACGACGTCTTCGTCTCCGAGACTCGGTATCTCTCCTTCGTTACTTCGTTCTGTTGAGTGCTGATCCAAGTCAAGCGGTCTCCTCCGGTCCGGTGGGCTCTCGACTCCCTCTGCTCAGCCCCCGGCCCGCAGCCATGGTGGAGAGGCGGC
This sequence comes from Lolium rigidum, assembly GCF_022539505.1. Classification (NCBI taxonomy): domain Eukaryota; kingdom Viridiplantae; phylum Streptophyta; class Magnoliopsida; order Poales; family Poaceae; genus Lolium; species Lolium rigidum. The sequence continues at coordinate 3,607,337 of NC_061514.1, read as the reverse complement.
CGCGGAGGAAGCCGCTGGTGCTCGCGTCCACGCAGGCCCTCCTCGACTCGCTACCGGGGGACCGCCGCGGGCCACCGCCGGAGCCGGTGCGCCTCAAGGCCGGCGTCCTCCGCTTCCCCGCCCGTTCCTCCGGCTCCAGATGCGGCGACTTCGGCGAGCTCGCGTGCTTTGTCGCCCTCCCCGCCTCCGCGCTCCGCCGGCTCGCCGTCGTCACCGGCACGCCGGTACGTACGTCGCCCCGTTCGGCATCAATTCCCGATCCTGGGGTGTAACTTATAGATGGTCGGGTTGGGGAGTTCGTTTACTTGGGGATGAATTTTGAAACCTTCGGTGCTTGTAGGAGTGAATTCGGTCATACTGAATGCATGAGTGTCTGGGAACAATTAAGGATTAATTTGGTTATAAAAGTTGTAGATGAATTGGATATGGCCGAGCTGTAATAGTAAGTACTACAATATGGTAGATGTCCGGAACTTTGGTGCGACACAAACTGATCTCGTATGGTACATGGTATATGCTACTATTTCTGTGAACTTGATTCAACCTAACCTATATATTGGCTTGCTGTTATCGTGATTTTGGGAGCTCAAATTGGTATGTAGGAATCTCTCCTGTTGAAATTATATGTAATAAACCTATTAATCTGCAGGTGCTTGTCAAGAATACCGACAACAATGTTGGGAGGATTGTGAAAGCAGTAGTATTAGATCGCCCATCCCTCGATGAGTCCCAGAGAGAGCATCCTGACCCTGTGGCCTCAACCTCCTCCTCTGATCATGTGATGGGATGCTTGCCTACTCGGTCATTTCCAGCCAATGGCTCTGCACCATTGGATGAAGATGTCGCTTATGTTAGCCCACTTTTGGCGTTCAACCTGGGAGTGCATGTTTCATGTCTCAAGCTTCTTATTCAGAAAGGCGGGGAGCCTTTCAAGTTTTGCTCTAAAGTTTATGATGATGGTGCTGCTAGCAGTGGGGCTGGTATTTCTCTACACCTGGAGCTTCTCCCGTGCCCACAAGTGCCTAGATATGCTTTGCATTTACGGGTTTCTGTTGTGAGGATTCCTGATTGTGGCGTGCTTGCTTCACTAAAGATAAATTCGGCCAGTGGAGAAAGTGACTACCAAGATATGGTAGATCAAGGTTTAAATGAATACTTCAAGTCTGACAGGTTCCTAGCAAGAGGGGATGTTTTTTGCATACATAATGACTGGAACTGTGGCATGATCTCCTGCTTAGCATGCAACAAAGAAAATGATAGACTGCATCCTTCTAGTATGGTGTACTTTAAAGTAAGTTTCCCACGTTTCTTGCTTTGGACTTGTTTGTATGAAGAACCAAAGTTACAAAATAAATTTGATCTAGCCTCTAGCTAATATTTCCCTCATTTTTTCATCCACAAGTAGTAATGTGCTGATATTTGAATTACTCACCAGGTAACTGGCATGGAACCATCAGATGATCCGATTCTTCGTGTTAACTGTGATCGAACAGCCCTTGTGCTTGGGGGAAGTGCTTCTGCTCCAGTCCCTCCTTGCAGCTTCTTTGCTGCTTATGATGATTCAGTACCTTTGCATGGCAAAATTGTGGAGCAGTTAGCATCTATCATCGCACCAGCATTATGTCCTTCAAATATTTTACCAAGAATCAAGTTTTCCACTTTCTTGTATGGCCCATCAGGTTACTTCATTATAACTGCAGTCTCATCCGTTTACATTGTTTACTACTCAACTTTGAACTGAACATTTTTTTTGTCAAAAATGCTGGGGCTGCAGGATGTGGGAAAAGAACGGTAGTCAGGCATGTTGCTAACCATCTTGGTATGCATGTGGTGGAGTGTTGCTGTCACGATTTAATGACATCGTCAGAAAGCGGGGCATCTGCTGCGCTTGTGGCTGCCTTCAAAGAAGCTCAGAAGTATTCATCTTTTGTGCCTTTACTTTGTTATTCTCTCCAGTTGAAATTCGTTCCTGTTTTAGTTGCCAAACTCTTTTGTTTAGTTTGTTTTACTTTTCCAGATGGTAGTGTTTACTTTGTTTCCTTCTTTGTCGAATACTCTTTTTTGAAGGTACTCTCCTTGTATAATACTTCTTCGCCACTTTGATGCAATTGGGAATACATCCTCAAATGAAGGCCCACAATCTGAGCAATCTGGTATTGCAGCAAACGTTGAGTCTGTCATCAAGCAGTACACTGGACAGCGTTGGGTTACGAAAGAGTCACTGCCAGCAAGGGATGTGATTGGAAATTCAGTAAGTCTTTGTTCTCCAAACTATTCGGTTTTAACAAACTCTTACGATGTAAAATCACCTTTGTACCAAGTTCCTTATTATGGAACCTCTTTGTTTTCAGTACCTTGTGGAACCTGAATGTGTAAGCTCGCTTCAAGTTATACTAGTGGCAACTGCAGACAATGCTGAAGGAATGCAGCAATCAGTCAGGCGATGCTTCCGCCATGAGGTCAACATGAAGACTATAAATGAAGACCAGAGGAAGAACTTGATATCTGAAACACTCCATGGTGTCTCGGCAGTTGCTGATGAGGTGTTTTTTTGTTTTCATTGAACCAGAATTAGGTTTTATGCTTTTACTAAAATCTCCTGCTTGTATGGTTTTCTTTTCAGAGTATCGATGAAAAGTTTGTAAAAGATATATCAGTGCAAACGTCTGGTTTCATGCCTAGGGATATACTTGCATTGGTTGCAGATGCTGGTGTATCATTTGCGCATAAAGTTGCAGTGGAGAAAAGTAGCAATGATAAGCTTGAGGATAGCACAAATGCGAGCTCTTCTACCACTCAGAATGAAGAAAATAAATTTTCTAAAGAAGATATTTTGTCTTCATTAGAACGGGCTAAGAAAAGGAACCGCGCTGCATTGGGTACACCGAAAGTAAAACATTAATCCCTGCCTTCCAGTATCTTATATCTTCAAGATTTCGTGCCCATATGCACCCATGAAACCATACAAGTCTGCTTTAGCTTTCTTTCTGCAACTCTCTGGTTTGATTATTTGTGTGCTATTAGGTTCCTGATGTCAAATGGGAGGATGTTGGTGGGCTTGAGGAAGTGAAGAAGGTTATTCTAGATACTATTCAGGTAAATTTGACCTGATTCATTGGTACAAATAAGTTTTGGTTATTGTAGTTTGAGCACCAAAAGCTGGTTGAAGTAGGTTTGGAACTGCTAACTTGTCTTTTTTGTTTTGCTGTTATACAGTTACCTCTGATGTACAAGCATCTTTTTTCTTCTAAATTGCCGAAGAGATCAGGTGTCCTGTTATATGGACCCCCAGGCACTGGGAAGGTAGGTTTAGTGGGTTTTATACCTTGCCTGAATTGAGGTTGCATTCCCATTTGTCAAAAGATAGCCGTATCCAACTGCAACATGATGCATGCTCACTAGGATGTTTTCTCGTGATTTGTTAGACATTATTGGCGAAAGCAGTAGCAACTGAGTGCTCATTAAACTTTCTTAGCGTGAAAGGTCCAGAATTGATAAACATGTATGTTGGAGAATCAGAGAAGAATGTCAGGGATATCTTTGAGAAGGTATATTCATCTGCATAGGCCATGCAACTGCTGTAAAACATACATATATATACTTTGGTTTCCAATTGTTCACTGTCAATTTCAGGCTAGGTCGGCACGCCCATGCGTAATTTTCTTCGATGAGCTTGACTCCCTTGCTCCTGCACGAGGATCCTCTGCAGATTCTGGAGGTGTGATGGATAGAGTGGTTTCCCAGGTATAATTAACTTCATTAGTGAGGTGGCAACTGATGTCACAGTTTTCCCTCTTGTTTTCAGTGTTAAGAGTGACCTAACTCACTTCCCCTTTTTTTTAATCTCTTTACTAGTTGCTGGTGGAGATTGATGGGTTAAGTGATAATAGCCAGGTTAGTTCCTCATCTATGATATGCTAGTTTTTTGCCAGTGTTTCTTAGATGCATTGAAGGAAAACCATTTTCCATGCTATTCTCTAGGACCTCTTCATCATTGGGGCTACCAATAGGCCTGACCTTCTTGATTCGGCACTTCTCCGTCCTGGCCGATTTGATAAGCTTCTCTACGTTGGTGTAAATACTGAAGCATCATACAGGGAAAGGTACCCATTGATAGTTCTTCCTTTCACCAAATTCCAAAGTAGTTTGTACTAAATTATGATCTCCCTGTAATTGTCATGCAGAATACTGAAAGCACAAACACGCAAGTATAAGCTCCACAAGAATGTTTCTCTCTTGTCAATTGCTCAGCACTGTCCTCCAAACTTTACCGGTGCTGATATTTATGCATTATGCGCGGATGCATGGTTTCATGCTGCTAAGCGTTCCGTGAGTATCTGCATTTCCCTGCTGGCAACTTATGTGTTTCTTAGCTGTGCTGTGTTGGACTTACACGCTGGTATTTGAAGGTTGAAACACTTGAAGGTGATCCTTCAAGAAATAACGAAGCCATTGCTGAGGAAGTCATTGTCGAGACTGGTGATTTTATGACGGTAATATTCAAATCATTTTTCAGCAAGCACAATAAGTATCTGTTGGTCATATCTTAAGAGTTGAACTATTTTTCTTACTACACAGGTGCTTGGCGATATCTCACCATCATTGACAATGGAGGAGTTGCAAAACTATGAACAGTTGAGGCAGAAGATCGAAGGACCTTCTAGATCATAAGGACTTCACTAGTAGCTATAACAAATGTGTTTTTGCACCTCCCAGCTATTGCCTGAGTGTACAGCCGTGAACTTTCTTCCGTGGATTTTTGTTGTGTGTGTGTAGAGAGTGAATTAGAAAATAGACAGTTGCCAGAGCATTTCTAGCTCCATGTATGAATAATAGCTGGGTGTTTGCCTTCCACAATTCCCCTGCATTTGGCAATTGTGGCCATTTTGTATGCACGTTCCAGCAATGAGTTTGGCATATTTTCTGGGTATTACAAAGCAGAACTAGCAGCATACCCAGGAATTTTCTGTTCTGTGTTCATACTTAAAACAAAATCAATATCAATATACAATACAAAATTAGTTTTATATTTGATCTTGGCAACCTGTCATACAACAGAGTGACTTGCAAGATTAGCTTCTCTGTTTTCAGCAGGAAGATGACACGAAAGAGATGCTGTAGCGGCAAAGATGACACGATATAGATGTCGTAGTGTGTTGCTGCTTGGACGTTGCAGGCCACGGTTAACGTAGCTGTGTATGATACATTTTGATTTCTAACCTTTTGAACTATTCTCTGTGATCACATGTTTGATAGGAAATTTGTATTCACAAAAAGAATAAGAGATTCACACTTTCCTTTTTGCTGTATCCAGCTGCTGCAAACTAAACTAGACACCTGATAAATTGAAGACCCTAAACTAGCCCTGGCTCTAAGCTAGACACCTGTTAAAGAAGCAGCAACCTATTTATTTAGTGGACTAAACTAGCATGTGAAGCGAAGGCTTTGAGTTGCGGATCCTGGATGTCTTCTCCCACAGTTCCACCAAAGCCGAAGGACTGGTTGCTTTGAGCTCAACATACCCTTTGCTTGCCATTACACCATCAATTTCCCTTGTACCCAAAGAGGCAATAAACTTAATGCAAGCATCCTTCAACCTGCCGCAATGATACCGATCAGCCAAAGCCAGCGTAGTCATCACGGTCTTCACATCAACGGTTTCACAGAGGATGCTTTCACATATGATCTTGAGCCTCTCCATGGCGTAGCGATCCGCGGCGACAAGCAAGTGCCGGGTCATCTCTTTATAGTCGTTGCCGCCAAGATGGTCCATGGCGGGCGACAGCGAGTCGGTGTAGATGAAATGGAGCAGGGCCTCGAAGACGGCGGGCTGCATGTCACCGACGGTAATACAAACCGCCGTGCCACTTTCCCTCATCTCGCCGAAGAGCTCGGCCTTGAAGACGGGCGACCGCATCGCGAGCACCGTCTTGTGGGCAGGGAAATCCTCTTTTCCGACATTGAAAACCACGTCCGTGCCCTGTTTCTCTCGCAGCAGCTTGCCCAGATGCTCCGTGATGTCGGACGGCGGCACCTCGGCAAACTTTCGCGCTACATCGGCGACCTTCCTTGCCTCCTTGAGAATTGTGATGTGGCAGGCCACGGTGATGCGATCAAAGCGAAGGTAACGCGACGCCTCCAGCTCGCTCTTCTTCATGAACTCGAGATGATATATCCCGTCATTACGACCGGAATCGAATTCCGCTGTCACCGTGTGATGCGGCGAAGATCCGGTTTTGTCCACAAAGCTTAGCTTCACGGATGCCACCACCCTGGTGTCGTCCTTCTTGTTCTGTAGCTGGAGCCACAGCCCCACGTAGTCTTTATAGCTAGTATCTGTGATGAGTCCTCCGAGGTAGTACTTAATTTGCCATTCGTAACCGCAGACGGAGAAGACGGGCGATCTGCCGGACTCACCGGGTCGCTCCCGGTGGAGGCTGTATCCTGAGATCTCGCACACGTGGAAGCCTTGCACCGTCTTCGCGGCCGCCGGCGAGCCCTGCGACGCATTGAGCACGTGAGTAATCGTGTTTCCCATCGGTGATTTCCTTGTCTTGCTCTGGGTAGGTCGGGCTGAGGACTAGGGTTTCTTGGGGTTTATTTGCGTGGAGACGAAGCGTGGGAGGAGATAGAGACAGAGGAAGGCTACGGACGTGGCCGCTGGGTCGTACCCGTTGTCCTTGTACTCCTGGCAGAACGCGGATGAGAAACCGTCGCGAGTCCTCGTGTGTCCTGATTAACATTGGCAGGCTGCACGAGTTAGTGGCGCCAAGATTTTGTTTGTGTAGAGGCTGATACGGAAATTTTCTGATCCTAGGTACATATGCTTCTGCTATTCAAAACAAATTTTAAAAGAATTGAACTAAAATTTCACGCGGACATGTTGACATAGTAGGTATCAGTGGCTCCGCCACTGGTAGATATGCACTCTAACACAAACTGGCTCCGCCACTGGTAGGTATGCACTCTAATTTTCGTGGACAGTTGACATTTTTGTTTCATTTGTAATAAATATAAAGAAATGTCTTAATAAAAGCTATTTTTAGCACCGAATTTTATCTTTTTTACACACGATACAAAAATATTGATTTATTTATGAAACAACTTTGCGAGCATGCAGAATATTGAGATGTATGTGCGGTATTTTTTATCGAATTTTTTGACATTTTAAAAATGCGTTTAAAACTCATTTTGAAAAAAGCAGGAGCATCTACTCGTATATACAAAAACTTCTTGTCCTTGATATAATGGCTTCCTTTGCTTCGGACTATAGCGAGGTTGTATCGATCTTGGTGACAATGTGTCAATGTGCATCACATGCCGCACTAATGCACCATGTACTTCCCGTTGCCTACCTGCTAGTTTCATCATCCAAGGCCCCAACACCGCACCACCATGTGCCGCTGGAATAATTTCGTTGTCAGCGTGTGATGTGGCGATGATCTGGTGATGTCCACAAAGCTTAGCTGATCGGATAACATCACCTTGGTGCACTTCACCATGAATCGATGTAAATGGAGGTACACCACCACATAATCTTTAGACCCCTCTCGGTGAGTCCTCGAGGCAATAATGTCGAATTTTCAAGTCGTAACCGCGATGGCAAACAAAGGCGATGCGCCTCCGAATCGCTCCAGGCACCGGCTGAAATCTAGGATCTCGGACACGTGCAAGCCCTGTAGCGCCTTCGCGGGGTTGTGCGAGTCTAGCGCTGCCTTGGACATGTTGGTTATGCTGGTGCGGTGCGTGGACGTCGTGCTTCCTATCTCTACTTTGTTTGTCTTGCTTTGGGTAGTTGGAGGCGAGGAGTAGGTTTTCTAGGGGTTTATTGCGTGGAGGTGGAGAGTTGGAGACGAATCAGGAGAGGTCGCGAGGAATTATGTAGAGACAGAGGAAGGCCACAGACCGGGGCCGCCGGGTTGGACCCAGACTCAAAGTGCACTTCACCATGACAATGAGTCAATCACACCGGGGCTTGAAGGTATACTGGGACTCCTCGCATGCAGACCAGAAACCATCATGTGCCGATTGCACTTGGACTCATGGATATTATTTACATTGCTTGCTTAATTATTCTTTTGTGAAAAAACAATGCTTGTTTAATTGACCGTACATGCCAAATGGCAATGGAGCGTCCCTTATGTTCATCAAGAAGAAGTTCCCCGGTGTTAGGGCCACGAGGTTTGAAAGAGACAACATCTGTTATGGAATGGTATATATGGTGGAGACGGAGAAATTGCTTTAATGGTGAATCTGTTCAACTAGCAGATCACTTGGTGATGTTCGAGTAATGCCTTTATCTCACGAGTATGGGAAAAGCCTACAAGAAGAATTGGAAGGCGAAACGACACTAGTGGATCCGTCCTCCTTCTGAATTTCCCAAACTAAATGTTAATAATACAGGCTTGACGTGGGCCAGTTGACTCACATGGGAATATTGTGGTGACATCAAATTATATTGTGCACTACGTGCATGATGCATCAGTGGCTGAGCACCTTCGGTTTTCTTATCCCAAGTATCGTGGCATTAATCTCTGTTTAGAAGGTATAAAACCATCCATATCATACAAAAAAAGTCATGCAGGAAAAATTGTGGTTTTGGACTTTAGATAAAAATCTTGCCAGAAAAAGAGCTCAATATGATCCGCATGATATGGAATCGAAGCAGCCAGAGTGCGGGTCGAGTCCAACAAATACTCTGGGCCTTGGGCCGTGTTGTTCCGCTTCGTCTTTCCGCAGACAAACCCTGATCCGAGGAAGACGAGGGAAGCCGCCATGGCAACCACGACGTGGATGCACCACGCCGCCAGGTCGGTGCAGGGCTCCCACGTGTTCGAGATCTCAGGGTACAGCCTGCACCGGGACGTGCTCTGTGCTTACGCCAATGTACCATCGGCTGTCTTCCGCGTCGGCGGTTACCAATGGCAGATTGCAGTCTACCCTGGAGGAATCTTCGAGTATTACAAAGACTACCTGTCGGTCTATGTCTATCTAGTGAGCAAGAACGTCGTCACCAGGGTGAGGGCATCCGTTCAGTTAAGTCTGGTGGACGTCACCAGATCTTCGCCGCCGCATACGATGACAACGGAAATCGATTGCACCTCCGGCTGCAATTCATTTTGTGGCATTCACCAGTTCAAGAAAAGGAGCAAGCTGGAGGGATCGCCTTACCTTCGTGACGACCGCCTCACCATTGAGTGCATCATCACTCTTGACAAGGAATCGCTGATCCAATCTTCTGTCGAAGTGTCACTGCCGCCATCCGATATCATAGATCATCTTCAGAAACTGCTGCAGGCGAAAGAGGGCACCGACGTGATTTTCGAGGTTCAAGGAGAGGTTTTTCCTGCCCACAGAACGGTGCTCGCCATGCGGTCACCGGTCTTCAAAGCAGAGCTGTATGGCCCGATGAGAGAAAAGGACATGAGTCGCATTACCATCAGTGACATGCAACCCGCTGTCTTTGAGATCCTGCTCCACTTCATATACACTGATTCCCTGTCCACCCCGGATGATCTTGGTCACGATGAGTACGAAGAGACAATCATGCATCTGCTTGTCGCCGCGGATCGGTATGCCATGGAAAGGCTCAAGATGATATGTGAAGACATCCTCCGTAGCAACATTAACACTAGTGGAAAACGGGGCAATAGGCCCGGTCCATTTGGGCCTTTAGACCCGGTTCCCGAACCGGGACCAACTAGGCGGGACTAAAGGGGGTACCCTTTAGTCCCGGTTCAAAGATAAACCGGGCCTAAAGGCCTCGACACGTGGTGCGGCCAGGAAGCTCGCGGTAGAAGGGCTTTGGTCCCGGTTCGTGGTACGAACCGGGCCTATGTTTCTCTGCCGCGGCAGAGAATTGCTATTTCTCTGCCGCGGCACAGGTTTGGGCTGTACCAGCGTTTCTCTGCCGCGGCAGAGAAACAGGGCGTTTCTCTGCCGCGGCAGAGTTTCAGCAATGCATATATATATATATCATTCAAGAAACCACAAAAAATCGTCATGAATATATATAGACATCGTCAACAGTACACGACATCGTCAACACAGTACACGTAATGCATGCATATTTACAATACAACACGTCCTCGACGAATATCCTCCGCCGTCACGATCTTCCGATAGTGCTCTCCACTCAGGGTAAGGACCTCGGTAATAAAGAATCCCGCGATTTCCTCTTGAATTGCTTTTATTTGATCCGCTGTTATGAGAGTGTCCCGCAGGCGTGTCATCTATATTTAAAAAGGAGATCAATATATGAATGGAACTCAATACAATAGATGGTACTAATTAAGATTAATTGTGAAAATTTGTTATCGTACACGAGTGTGGTGTATTTGGGCATCCCCACCCTTGGGACAGGACATGTCACGCATGAAGGTGCGGACGTAGTATCCACATAAGTTATTCCCTTGTTCCTGCCTCATACACTTTACGAAAAAATAGTTCGATCAAACTAATAATCAAGCATCGTATTGAAAGTAAATATCATATATAAAGTTTCACGGACATAGCTATATATATAGTACTACTTACAGGGTAATCTCTAAATGTAAGCTCCGGTTTCCATTTACCCGGAACAGTATTGATGAACCGTTTCCAAGCCCTGCCCGGCAAAAAATAATGAGTAAATGAGTAATTGATTAGTTGATGATATCTTCGAATTAGAGCGGATGAAGATGCCAATACGAAATTGATTGAAACTACCTCTGGAGGATGGCAGCCATGTCCGCCCATTCCGCATATTCTTTACGTTTCGAGTCCATGACGTTTACGACTCCAAGGTGAAGATCAATGATTAGGAGAATAAAGTGGAAACTGCACAAGCATAGCTCAATGATTACGAGAATAAAGTGGAAGGTGCACAAGCATAATGTATGTTATATATAACACTCACTTGAAGTTGTAGGGAAAGAATATATCCTCTTTGTCTGCTTGCTTCTCTAAAAACATTACGATGTTGTCCTCTGTGTCCTTGGGGTACTGTCGAACCGTAACTTCATGAACTGTGTTTGGGTCTATGAACCCCAGCGGTAGGAGCTTGCCTCTTTTGTATTCCAGCTTCTTCATTCTGCATAATTAAATGTATAGCGTACACAAAGAATATAATAAGGATAATTGTTAGTGCAAATGAATGAGCTACACACTTAATTACACAAATAAATCACTTACAGGCAGTAGCAACTGATAACAGCTTTGTCGAGGGCGTCTTGATTGAATAACTGAAACGAGCTTCTTCTATCTCAATGTTTATCTCGTCTTCCCCGGAAGTAATGCTCATCTCTAAGATACACCGTGAGGTAGCTTTCACTTCTTCGACAGGCTTTCAGGTACCATTCATGCAACCTTCGCATCCGAGTCCCTAGACGCGCGAGCTCGCCGGGTTTGACGAGATCTTTTCCGTATCTATACGTGTTTACCACTTGAGCCGTTGGATAGTAATCTTCGTACTCAACCGATGCTCCCGAGCTCTAGCCGCCCGTTCGATCATCGATGCCGTCTCTGGATCATGATATGGCTCCACGATGAAGTGGGGTGCGGCCTCGAATGTCCCTGCTGTCCAAGGCCGGGCGACTTTTTTTGCTTCTTTCATCGCTCTAGAGGACTGTCCAAGAGAGCGGTCATAATCAGCTCTCAGCTCAGGTCTCTTCATTCTCGTCTCGGCAAAGTGCTTCACCGTGCACGCGGTGGAATAAACATCTTCTTCGGCGCGGTTGCAAGAAACGCCTTTTGCTCTTCGGTCCGCTCATGTGGCAACAACTCCGGAGCCTGTTCCCTCATTGGAGTTGATGATCTCTTCGGAGTCTGTAGGAGGTGCCGCGGACCGCTTCCTCTTTTGCTTAGGTGGAAGCGGCGGAGTCTCCTGACGAGCAGGAGGAGGCGGCGGAGTATTTTCACGCGGAGGAGACTGCTCATGGATAGGGGAATCATCATCGCGCAGAGGAGAATCATCACGCGGAGGAGACTGCACAGGTGGCGGAGGAGGCGGAGGTGGCCTGCTTGTTGGCTTCTCACCTGGAAACACAATGTTCTCCTTCCGCCATTGCACGGTGGTTCTACGGGCTTCTCCCGGTTCTTTGATTTCCCCATCTTCACCTGCGGGGTGCTCAAGCACCAACCCCTCATACTCTCTCAACACTTCATCCACCATCACAACAGACAAAGTCGTCTTGGACCGGACGGCAATGGTAAGACCTTGTAGGTAAGAGGATGCCGACCGCCGCCTTGAAGGATAGGTTGAAAACTTTAACATGCAGCTCACAAGGACGGCTCTCGGTGAGATCATCCACGGGGGGTAGCGAGGAGGCTCGACCACCTGGTCATCATCATCATCATTATCCACCGGCGAGAGGAAGCCACGCTGCTTTTCCGGTGTGGTTGAGATTGCGGCGGGGCGATGGCATTGAGCAATGCGGGATCTACAGCCTGCCCCCGAGCCATCCGAGATGTAAGTACTTGGGTTACCATGGTTAATTGGGCTTGCATGGTGCTCATACCCTCCTCTAAGTTAGCCGGGCGGTCTGTTTCCCTTGCCTTCCTCCTCTCATGGCTTTTATCAGGAAATCTCTTCCTTTCCGCGAGGAAAGCCATACTTCCACGGAACGGAGCCTGCTGTGCCTCGTGTTCGTCCGCCGTGTTCTTTGTTCCCAAGGGCGCGTGTCAGCTCATCGTTCTCTCTTTCGGGCTGGAACAACCCCGCCTCCACGTCCCTATGTGCCTTTTCCAGGGCATCAATGGGAACCTTCAGATGAGCTTTCTTATAGATGCACTTCCCTGTTTCTGGATCCAACGTTCCCCCAATCCCGTAGAACCACTCCTTGCACCGTTAGATCCAACCGTGTGTCCCTAATCCGATCCCTTTACTGGTCAGTTCCGCCTCAGCTGCCTGCCACTTAGGACGGTTAGCCCTGTATCCACTTGGACCCAGAATTTGGTGATATAGCTTCAACGCAGCATTTGCCTTATTTATTTCCGACCTTCTCTTAAATTCTTCTGACTCCGTGCTGTACTTCACGAATTCGTCCCAGTGATTTTTTACCTTCTCACTGTCCGGAGTCTTCTTTAACTTGATAAGGCGGCGCAATCTTTTCTTGTGGCTCTTGAATAGTTCGGCCATCTTCTTCTTGCCAAAATCGCGGAGGGTCTGCTCCATCTTGGCCTTCTCAGCGTCACCCCCCTCTTCGGGTACTATGTTGAAATGTGACATGAGCTTGTTCATGATGCTGTTTTTGGCTACATCATCGATATAAATACCTTGAGCTTCTTCCTCTGCAGACAGCACTAGTCCCTTCGGCTTGTGCCATTCTCGAACGGTGATTGGGACGTGGTCCCTAACAAGCACTCCGCATTGAGCTATAAATGACTTTGCACCTTTCTCTGGAGCAATCGGTTTACCATCCTTCTCGATGTGGGTGATGTCGTGCCTAACACCGTCATCCAACTTTTGGCCGGGCCTCGCTTCCTCGACTTTACGGAAGAAGTGCTCGATCCGGAGGGCTAAAAAAGAAATAGTTCATAGTCAGTACAATTTCATTAGTTAATGCATCTAGTCGATCAACAGCGGCTTAATTAATTTATATACCTCGGTGATAACTACAGTTCGGAGCCATTATGATGATCTTGTTCCTCACCGGCGCCACTAGGATCTTCTTCCTCAATATCCTCCGCTCCCTCACGAGTCATTCAAATAAGTTGCGGTGACATCGTCACCGCCATCATCCGGAATAACGTCGTCGTCGCGATCATCCGAGAGTACCGTTTGCTATGAGTTCCTCCATGAAATTTTCTTGAATTTCATCTCTCTCCATGCTTTCTACAACGACCTGCAAGCTATACATAGGAACCATCATATGATCAAATTAAGGATAATGCGAGAAAAGCTGAAAATGGAGTTACATATGTGTAGTTCTTAACTAAGGATCGATAATATAGTGCTGAAAGCGAGATACTGCGATTACATGCATACATAGATCGGGTTCATGTTTATTTAACCCTAATACATATCAATCACTACTACAACCACTCAACCGCGCGGACCGGGTCCTAGAGGGCGCCGAGCCGGGTCCTCGAGCCGCGGCGGGTGTGCCCCCAAAGCCACGGAATAACAACGGGAGCATAGCTAACATGAGATCCCCGCATAACGCTCCATCCGGTCCTATACATGTTGTCTAACGCGTACATGTAACGGCGAACGTGCTGGTCCTCCGCTTCAATGCGCTGAGCTACCTCCTCCGGTGGGGCCGGCTCCCTCGAAACGACCGTGGCCCATAAGACCTCCACCAAAGAATATCCGGGTCGACAACGGGACCCGGATTCCCGCACCGAGGTGCGCGACCCGGAAGCTAAGACCTCCCGGTGCCACCCCGGCGGAGCCCGGTCCGGACCTCCCCATCTGCTCCATCTCCTCGGTGAGAGTCGGACCACGGCCCGCCGTGCTGTCGGCTGTCGCGGCATCGTAGCTACGAAAACAAATCATATATATATGTACCAACGTTAACATAAATTAAAAAATAACTTTACTACTTTTATGTTAGTGGGCGTCGGCACTATTTAGTCGGCGCCGGCACTACTCTATTTAGTCAGCGCCGGTACTACCGTTTGAGGGCAGCCGGCACTACCATTTGAGGGGCGCCGGCACTACCGGATTTGAGGTCGTCGGCACTACCGTTTGAGGGGTGCCGGTACTACCGTTTGAGGGCGCCGGCACTACCGTTTGAGAGCGCCAGGCACTACCATTTCGGGGCGCCGGCACTACCGTTTGAGGAGCGCCGGCACTACCGTTTGAGAGCGCCGGCACTACCATTTGAGAGCGCCGGCACTACCCGTTTGAGGGGCGCCGACTATACTAATTAACTATACTAACAACTATATACTAACAATATATACTAACAACTATACTAATTAACAACTATACTAACAAATCATATATAAATTTCACTATTTTCTATATAACATTTTTTTCGAATTAAC
>NC_061514.1:3568898-3592267 GCF_022539505.1 Lolium rigidum | reverse complement strand
GAGATCAGAGCAACGAGATAGAAGAGAAACGAACCCTCAAAGATCCAAAGCCTTAACGAGGTCAGATCTCGTGGTTGATGTAGATGATCGTTCCGGTGCTGCAATCCGGCAGCACTTCCGTACTCGGTCACACGTACGGTGTCGATGACGTCCTTCCTCTCCCCGTTCCAGCGGGCAGCGGAGGTGGTAGATCTACTCGGAATCCCAGCAGCACGACGGCATGGTGGTGGAGGTGGAGGAGAAATTCCTGCAGGGCTTCGCCAAACCGGTACAGGAAGAAACAAGAGGGAGGAGAGGTGGCGGCTAGGGTTTCAGGTGGGGGCTTTGGCCGGCCATCCCTTTCCTCTTTATATAGTTGGGGGCGGCTAGGGTTGCCCCCAAGCCCAAACCCATCTAGGGCCGGCGCAAGGGGGGAGAACTTTCCTTCCCCCAAGTCTACCTTATTTAGGGTTTCCCCTAAACCCTAGGGGGTTCGGCCGGCCTGGGCCTTGAGGGCTGGTGCGCCTGGCCCATTCGGGCTGGGAAGCACCCCCTTCACTCAGGTGGCCCCTCCCGGGGTCGTGGGCCCATGGGTAGACCCTCCGGAACCTTCTAGAAGCTTCTCGTTCTTCCACCGGAAAATTCCCGAACTTTTCCGAACCCCAGAAAATGATTTCCCTTATATGAATCTTATTCTCCGGACCATTCCGACCTCCTCGTGATATCCTAGATCCCATCCGAGACTTCGAACAATATTCGGTCTCCATCTCATATTCCATATCTACTATACAACATCGAACCTTGTGTCACCCTACGGTTCGTGAACTATGCAGACATGATCGAGACTCCTCTCCGATCAATAACCAATAGCGGGACCTGGAGATCCATAATGGTTCTCACATATTCAACGATGATTTCGTGATTGAATGAACCATTAACATACGATATCGATTCCCTTTGTCACGCGATACTTTACTTATCCGAGGTTCGATCATCGGTATCTCTATACCTAGTTCAACCTCATTACCGATAAGTACTCTTTACTCGTACCGTGATATATCATCCCTTGTGACCTTGTCACATGCTTGCAAGCTAATTAGATGATATTCCATCGAGAGGGCCTAGAGCATATCTATCCGTCACCAGGATGGACAAATCCAACTCTTGATCCATGCGCTTCAACTCATACTTTCCGAATACTTAATCCCATCTTTATAACCACCCATTTATGATGTGGTGTTTGATGTAATCAAAGTACCCATCTTGTGTAAGTAATTTACATGATGTCATGGTCGAAGGATTATGTTACTATGTATCGAAAGCTTATAGCAAGATGAACTTAATGAATTGATCTTATGCTACGCTTATTATGGGTGTGTGTCCATTATATCGTTCTCCTAATGACA
This sequence comes from Lolium rigidum, assembly GCF_022539505.1. Classification (NCBI taxonomy): domain Eukaryota; kingdom Viridiplantae; phylum Streptophyta; class Magnoliopsida; order Poales; family Poaceae; genus Lolium; species Lolium rigidum. Next base: position 3,590,882 of record NC_061514.1, on the reverse strand, counting down.
TAACTTTGTTATTAACGACATCCAATGTTCATGATCAGGAAACCATAATCATCTATTAATCAATAAGCTAGTTAAACGAGAGACTTAATAGGGACTCTGGTTGTTTACACAACACACATGTATTAATGTTTCTACTTAATACAATTATAGCCTGTGATGCAAACATTTATCATGAACACTAAGATATAATAATAACTACTTTATTATTGCCTCTCGGGCATATGTCCAACACCATATAATAACTAAACCTTGTAATTAAGCCGTGCGGGGAATGGCGTTTTGGAACATGGGAGCATATGCTCCCTATATTATGAAATGCATCTTATATATATTCTGATTTTTTTTAAATTGAAACGAAAAACTAACACGTACATCTTCATGTGCTACGTGCTCACAAAGTCGTTTCATGAAAAATAGACTTGTCATGTCACATGTGTAAAAATGACAAAATTCAGTGCTAAAAACAATGTTTTTCACAAGATAAATTTTCTCTCTTTTATTTAGACCATAAAAAATATTGGTTTTCGTGAAACTTGACGAACGCACATATATTATGAGATGTACATGTAGAATTATTTTTTTCAAATTTCTTCAATACTTACAACTATAATATTTTTTTTGTAGAGAGAGCATATGAACCCGGGAGCCGAATTGAATTTCTGAGCCATGTGCATCTACTGGATGCAGAGGTCGCGAGAGGTATACAATCTTTCTTTAGAAAAAAAAAACATGCATCCACTAACATAAGTAACATAGTGAACATGCATCCACTAACATAAGTAACATAGGTTTTTTCTGGACTCCACTTAATTGTGACGTTCGACACGATCGGTTGTATGACCCATGTGCCAACAAGTGACACTTCCTTACTTAAATCTGCGTACGGATCTGGGAGCTAGCACTCCAAGAAAATAAGGAGAAATAATGGTACGTATTAGGTCAGGTGCCATTTTGCAGTGCTTGTCCTTGTTTCATCGTGCATAACATTTTGACTTTCGCGAGAGAGGGTGTCGCAGTCCCGAACGAAATCTGTTGGAAATGGGATCCCCAACAACCCTCAATAACTAGCACATGGCCTGTCAGTTTGTGAGATATTCTTGTCATGAATGCATGCATTGCTAGCAAGCTGCGGCGGGCGGCCTGGTACAGGTATCGACCACCGGATGTCTCGTGCATGGGACTTTGCCTTCTACATGGAGGTTTAGTCAGGTCAATCTGTTTATGCTAATGTGGGGAAATTCAATTAGGCTCTATAAACTTTCAAATTGCTACTATAATTTTTGTGCTACACGTGAAAGATTGTTGCAGTAGCTAATTCAGCCAAAAGTTCGAACTGATGCAAGGAGATTAGACTGTGTATTTATATTCAACACTCCATCTCACGTCTAGACTATTTAGCCTTTAGCGTGGATTTGGTGCACATGCCGTAGAATCTTTCTTTTTTGTTTTCTTAAACCGCGTGTCTTGAATTTGAAACCTCTTGGCTCCGATATTATGAAATACTGTTTTTTTTTTTGAAAGGGAACCACACTATATTAAGCAAATCAAGCCCGCCCCATTAAAACCTTCCAGTCCCCTTCGGTACCCTGGAAGGAAAAGAGTGCGTCTGAAAATTTGCCCACAGAGTATGGTTACAGGTTAAAATCGCGTGCAACAATAGCCGATGCGCAGATCGGTGTTGCACCAGATAACATACCAGCTTCCCCCGATTTACCAAGCTGAGCTAAACAATGTGCAACCCTATTACTATTACGATCAACCTTACTAAGAGAGATTTGAGTGAAAATCTTCAGAAGTTCCCGCGCCTCCGCATACAGGCACCAAGAGGCCGATCGATCCTTGTCAGAACCAGCTAGGACATGTGCCACACGGAGACAATCCGTCTCGAGGGTTGCAGGCCACCTACGCATGTTGATTAAGTGCTACAGACCCGCGACCACCGCCTGGACTTCCGCTCCCTCCGCAGATATGCACTCTCGGATCGGCTTCCACTCCGAGAGAATCACTCTAGCCGTGTGATCCCTAATGACGATGCCAATACCCGCCTTCTTCGAGACCGCATCCCATCCTGCATCTACATTCGCCTTCACTTCACCAATCCTTGGGGCTGTCCAGGTGCTAGGAGCACCCGATCCCGCATGAAATATCGCATTGTCTAGGGGACTTAGAGACTTCCTCTTTGCATCCACTACTGGACTTGACACTGAAGTGAAGGTCTGGAAATAGTTCACCAAAAACGGAACCGAGGCAGATAGAGGCCTTCCATTGCCATGCACAATGTTGTTTCGATGATGCCAAACCCGCCAGAGAAGAAATGGAACCTTTGAGCGCAGATCACCAGAGAGGTTTTGCAACATAATAAGAAGCCATTCCGTTCCCGCATAGGAGAAGACCTCCTCCGGAGGGAGCTGCCAGTGGATGCGCAGTTCCTCCCTAAGCATGCGGGCGATCGTGCAACGGACCAGGGCATAGTGACCGTCCTCTTCCTCCCTACCACAGATGGGGCATGTAGGGTTAACCGTCTGAATACGATGATGTAGGTTAGACATCACAGCAAGCGTCGAAGTGGCCATCATCCAAGCGAAGACCATCAGTTTATTTGGTACATTTGCCTTCTAAACAACGTTCCAAATCCCACGATCACCCAAAGGCTCTAAACTTGATTGGCCAAGGCTCATTCTGGAATAATATGGATCCATGCCACAAAATCATCACCAGGTCTGCTAGGTAACTTGATGGATAAAATAACATCAGCATCTGGTGGTGGGCATCAAGTACGCACCAGGGCTTCATCCCACCATCTCGAGACCGGGTCGATGAGCTCGGAAACCCAGCGACGAGGACTGTTTCCAAGCCTCTTAGACACACAAGGGGCGTCGTGCCTAGGGAGCCAATTATTTCTGATTTTTTACTTGTGTACTCGAGCCAATTATCCAAATGACACCTTTTTTGAGGAGTTCCAAGCCGTGCATAACACCCTGCCAAGAGTGGGATGTGTTCTGAATAAAGGCAGTCTCCAGAAGATTTTCCGATGGGTAGTATTTAGCCTTGAGCACTCGCGCACAAAAACTATCAGGGAAATGGATTAATCTCCAAGCTTGCCACGCTAGCAAAGTTTGGTTGAAAATACGGAGATCGCGAAATCCAATGCCTCCTTGGCTCTTTAGCCGCGTCATCTTGTCCCAGGACATCCAGTGCATACGCCGTCGGTTTTCTACATCACCCCACCAGAAATCCCGAACAATTTTTGAGAGATCCTCAGTCAGGCCCACAGGAAATTTAAACACGCCCATAGCATATGTAGGAAGGGATTGTAAAACCACCTTAATGAGGATTTCCTTCGCAACAATAGACATGTACATTTCTACCCAATCGTTTGCTCTTTTCAGGAATCTGTCTTTTGTCGATTGCAACTTTCCTTTCTTCAGTCTACCCTCCGGAACAGGCAAGCCAAGGTATTTTTCTTCAAAATAGGTAGTGTCATACTTCAGAAAATCCTTTATATCATTTTGCGTGGCCACCGGAACCTGGTTGCCATACAAGATAGAACACTTATGACTTACCCAAACGGACCATCTGCCCTGTACTTCTCTCATATCTGTCTAGAATATTTTTTACCTGGTCAATGTGGCCATCAAAGAAGAGAAGGCAGTCATCCGCAAAGAGAAGGTGGGAAACACCAGGTCCTCTCCTGCTAAGATTCATCTCTTTTAACACTCCAAGATCAATCTCCCTCCTGATAAGAGTCGACATACCATCATCGACAAACAAAAATAAATATGGTGAAAGTGGGTCACCTTGGCGCAGTCCACGTGTAGGAGTGAAAGGGTCCAACATATTTTCGTTAAAGCGAATCAAGTAGCGCACGGTGGTGACACAAGCCATCACCCACCGAATCCATTTTCCATGAAAGCTCAACTTCACTAAAACCCCTTCAAGAAAACTCCAATCAACACGATCGTACGCTTTGGCCATATCCAGCTTATACGCACAAAAATTACTGCATTGAGCAGAGCCAGTCTGAATCGAATGGATACATTCAAACGCAATGAGAGCATTATCAGTAATAAGTCTTCCAGGAATAAAAACACTTTGCGTTGGTGAAATAATGTCTTGGAGGCACGGGCGCAACAGATTAACCAGACATTTTGAGACCACCTTCAACACCACATTAAAAAGACTTATTGGTCTGAAATCCTTGATTTCTTCCGGGTTATCCTTCTTTGGAATAAGAACAATTGATGTGTCATTAACTTGTTCAGGCATCACACCATCAGAGAAGAATTTTTGGACAACAACGACAACATCGTAGAATATCCCAGTTCCGCTGCAGAAATCTAGTCGGGAAACCATCCGGGCCTGGCGCCTTTAGAGGCCCTATATGAAACAGGGCGTCGCTTATTTCCTTCTCTGAAAACAGAGCACATAAACGGTTATCCATCTCTTCATTCACACAACACTGCAGCAAATCAGTAATAGTTTTGTGGTCAATATTGTCATCTTTAGAATAGAGGTCCTGGAAGAAACTGTGCGTGATTTCCTCCATTTCTTTTGCATCGATGGTCCAAGAACCATCAGCTCTTTTCATCTTGCTAATGCGATTTTTCTTTCTTCTACTGGAGGGCCATCTGTGAAAATACTTGGTGTTACGATCACCCTCACGAAGCCAAAAAATCCCTTCACGAAGCCAAGAAATCCGAGAACGCTGAAGCCACATCATTTCCTCCTTATACAGAAGCTCGTCCATCTCTTTTGATAGGAGATCCTTTTTAGCAGTGCTTTCGTCATCAGTTAGCATGGCGAGCTCTTCCAGTTGCTTTCGTTTTCTCTCCAGCTCTTTTGGAACAGACCCAATGTGTACTGACTTCCAGTTATACAGGTTGCTCATAACAGTTTTCAGAGATGCATTAACATCGCCCAGGTCGTGTATTGGTACACGGCGCGACCATGCCTCCTCAATTGCAGTAGCCAACGACAGCTCCCTTTCCCACATGATCTCGTATCTCCTGATGGGTCTGGAAGGAGCTCGATCTAACCCAATATCGGTAGTGAGAAGGAGGGGACAGTGATCAGACCTAGCCGAGGTGAGGTGTCTGAGTCTCATAGAGGGGAAAATAGTAGACCAAGCAGGCGTTGCCACCGCTCTGTCCAATCCGACTTTCATATTTCCAGGACCCTTTTGCTTGTTATCGAATGTTCACGGAGTGCCAAGAAACCAATATCATAGAGATCACAGTGTGATAGGACTTCCCGAAAATCTAACATTAACCTTTCAGATCTTTTGGATTGGGAAAAGTGCCCCTCCTGCCACATAGCCTCATTAAAATCACCCAGCATTAACCAGGGCTCCTGCGATCGGGGTTTAATCTACCGAAGCTTTGCCCACATGTGATGCCGCTCACTTGCTCGTGGTTCTCCATACACAAAAGTGCCACGCCATTTTGTTTCGAAGGGACCACCACTAATATGAGTATCAATGTAACGAAAAGAGAGAAGCTCCACAACTAAGCCCTCTTGAGAGTAGAGGGCAATACCTCCACCAGAACCTTCACCTTTTACATGGAAGCAATACTTCATTCCAATCCGAAAACGAAGATTTTTAACACGCTCCTCAGATTTTCTTGTTTCACATAAGAAAACCAAACATGGCTTATATGTTTGAACTAGTGTCACTAGTTCGTGAACAGTCGCGGGTGCCCCTCCCCGACTGTTCCATCCTAGGAGACTCATTGGGCCGCGGTCCTCCTCGGAGGAGGCCGTCGATGGTGTTGAAGGGTTTACAATCTCATCTGTTTTCCGTGCCTTTGATCTGTCTTTATTTTTGACGTAGGGTGGAGGGGGAGGGGGTACCTCTGTTGTAGCTGCATCAGAACCCGATAGGGTAGCAACGATACCTCCATTATTTTCATGAGCCATAGAATCAATCTCTAGTTTCTTCCTTGCGCCCTTATCGCCATCTTTATTGAGTGGAGCAATTTGCATACCATTTTTCAGCGAACTTTCGGCCATGGTCTGTAGATCATCTTCCTTATCAAGGCCCACATCACCAGACGATCTGTTTCTAGGCATGTAAGAACTCAAACCTCCCCCACCAGTAAAGCCACCATGGTTAGGAACTTTTGGAGTGGAACGCCTAGGGGCTTGGACAGACTGCGAGGAATTACGAACAGCTAGCATCCACGTACCATACTGGAGCTGTTTTTCATCCCACACACCATCACCGCATTCTTCGTGGTCATGACCAAAAAGGCCGCAACGCTTGCAAAAGAAAGGCACTTTTTCATATTTGACTGCCAACCTCTTCTTTCCAACATCTGGGATGGTTAGGGAAACAAAACGCATCAGAGGCTTAGACACATCAATCTTGACACGGAGTCGGACATAATTTCCTTCAAAATACAGCTTTGGATTCATCTGAACTTCTTTGACAGCTCCAATCCGACGAGCAAGGTCATCAATAACTCCTTTTTACGGTACAATTCTGGAATACCATGTATCTGAGTCCACACATGCATACCCCTGAAAACGAATTCCTCAGGATCGCTCAGACCATCATAATCTTCTACTAAGAGGCCCCAACCACGAAACGTCCAAGGACCTTGACGAACAACCTTTTTCCAATCACCTAGACAATGCATCTGAAAAATAAAGAGATTCTCACCCGCCTCCCTGCAGATCGGGTCGCGAGGGAGGTTCCATATGCTCTTCATCTTCTCAAAAAGGGCCTCAGTACTAAACGATCTTGGTGTCAACACTTTCCCAATCGCGAGCCAACGGGCCTCCTTCTTGTATTCCTTTGCATCTTCACTGCCTATGACAACATCATCAAGTTCATCCTCGTTCAATTCCAAGTGACTGAGCATGTCTTCAATCTCATCTTCCTTCTCTCCAGCGGCGCCCGAGGCGCAGGCCGACGGATCTCCGGACATACGGCGAAAACCTTGGGAAGGGAACGTCGGGAACCAGAAATAAGACAAAGCACCACCGGGGGCTAGACCTAGGGCACGAGGGAGGAAGGTGAAAGGATGGAGCGGGCGGGGCTAGGGAGAACGGGGTGGAAACGATCTCACGACGGGGGCACAAGGTCGCCGCCGGAGCACAGAAACCCTAAACGAGAGGGTACGTCAATATGATATGATATCATGAAAGATTGTTGCACTAGCCAATTTAACTAAAAAGTCTAAATTGATGGAAGGAGACTAGATAGTGTATTTATATTCAACAACACAATGGACAAAAAAAGCACATGTACCAAAATAAACCCATCTTTACAGAAACCACAAATGGAGCCTGAGCTCTATGATGTCATTTTTGCGTAGGGAGGAAAGGGATAGGCGGCTGAAGTGGCAAGGACGTCTGCACCAAGCAAGAAAGGGGGAGGCGGCCCACAAGTGTGTTAGGGAAAGGGGATTTTCTTCTACTTCTTGACTGGGGACATATGATCCCACATAGATTAAAACAGGCCAATTTTGTTCCTGATGGCAAAAAAGAGAATAAAAGACCAGTCAACCATCATTAAACCGCTGCCGGGAACCATAATTAGACTTAATTAAAAGTTTGAGGACGGATTTAGACCAAAATAGAGTTAAGGGACTAAAATTATACTTTTGCAAAACTTGAGGGACCAAAAGTGCACTTAACCCTTTTAAAAATTTCGAGATCAATATAGTAAGAACAAAAAAAATCAGAAAAATTCACAGTGTGGATAATGTTGAATTCTACGAGGGTGCAAAATCTCAATTTGAAAATTCGTTGTATTCTTGGCTACATAAATATGAAAAATTTGAAAAGTATTTGAAGTTTTTAAAATGTGCACTATTCAGCATACCTAGATCAACACATTTGTCATTTTTCCTGGGCCTAAAGTATAATGTATTTAGGATTGGTTTTTCTGACACTAGCAGTCACCATTATCTACATCTAGGATTTTCCCACATCTTTTGAAAATTCTAATGTCATTTTGTTTTTTCTAAACAAGCTCCATGTAGCTCGGGGACATTTTACGAGCCCCTTGCAGCATGATGTATATACTTACCTTTTGGAAAAATTTCTCATATATATTTATTTTGAAATTGCAATAAAATATGATTTATGTGTTGTTTATGTGAGGGAAGTTTAGCCAAATGTAGTGGCAGATGATCTCTTTTTTAATTGAGAATTTACTAGTTTTTCCTAACAATCACCACTGGAGGTGAGGTATTGTCACCAAGACATATGTAGCGTGGAAGCGACCCTTGTAGCCCCCGACGAGTGTCTTTTGCATAGTGTTTTCATTATTATTTTTTTTTGCATAAGTAGCGATAGAATTTTTCCATTTTACCGCGTTCACGCGCACCTATTCTGTGTGTTTCACCAGGATCTAGGAAATAAAAAGGTTGATGGAAAAATCAATTAAAGAGATCATTTTTTGACAGAAACATGAATATATTGAAACCCATAAATTCCTTCTGTAAATATACCCATGCACCTAGGGGTCAAGCCAAAGAGAGAAATCACGAAGAGAAAAATTCACACCATGCACCGACCACCGGTATGGTCATCACCGATCGTACGGCGGTACGAGATGACCGTACAGAGTGTTGGTGGCTTCGTCTCGTGAAATACTTTCACCCCTTGTAATCAGATCAGAGATGCGAGATGCGGAGACACAAAAAAATCACGAAAGCTCACCTCCGGAAGGGATATGAATGGGGAAATCATAGAGGGAATCCACTGCTACATAGCTTGGTTGTTAGAGTCCTTGGCATGATCTACGTCATCACCATTGTCAGCATCATCATTCGTCTTGTTTTAATTCCTAACCTTAGTGTGAATTTACAGTTATATTCATTTGATCCCTCATACTCCATTCATAGGATTAAGGTGGTGCTATTTTCCTCCACGTGTGAATAGTTCTATTTCTTCTTGGGGAGAAAGAGAAATCCTAGCAATATCCTGAACTAAAATAAAGATTTGTGTTGGCTTCATTTGTAATATGTGTGTGGTGATGTTCTTTAGTTATGTTGTGTGTTGTGCACCACACAATATTTTCCTTCGGGACATTGGAGGAAATCATCGTTGTATGCAGTTGGTGGTACATATTCGTTATTAGAGGTTTAGCTACCCACTAGTATAGAGCGACGATGTGGACACATGTCAAAAAGCCCATCGGCAAAGGGAAAAGGTGTCATCACCCGAGAGAATTCGTTGATGGGAAGTCATATCGGCAACAATGATTTCAGTTGTTGCCCCTTTTTGAAGGTAAAAAATACAAAAATAGAGCGTCACCTAGCTAAATAGCATTAGTCACATACATATATTAATAACAGTGCTTTTAGTTGTTACCCCTTGTTTGATGTTTTGCATGGTTGAACATATGGTGGAAACTTTCTTGAAAGTTATGATTGACAATGTATGCAATGAAATTCAAGTTCATCACACGTGCATAGATTATGGGGTGGGGGTTACTCTATATATGTTGGTTCCAGTAACATCTCTTGCATTAGTTCTAGCTTGTGTGTGTAAGTAGAATCGGTTTTGACATGGGCTAGTAGCTTTGTGTTACTTGACCATATCAAATGCAACCTCTTGTATGCAACTTATTCTCCGATAAGTTGCATCCTTGTTTCTAATATTCATTGTACGATACCTTTTGTTGAGATTATCATCAATTACCAAACTGAGGGAGGGTACATTACCCCTATGTGTATTTTTGGTAATTAATGACAATTCCTATGAACTAATATTTTCATTGAGTTTATATGAAGAAATATTCCATAGGTAATTCTTCTAGTCAATATGTTGCATTCAAGTGTGGATGCCATGAAGATAAAGATATACCTTGAGTACTGGCATCAAGATCATCGATTTGAAGAGAAGAATATGATATGATCAAGAAGAGAAATGTTAAAAGGGAGTTCTTGTGTGTGCAACTCATTTTAGCCATGCCCTAGCTCATGTGTTAAAAGCACTGGATGATCAAGATATTATGATAGAGCATGAAGACATAAAAGTTTGACCAAGACTAAGAGTGAAGATTGAATTCAAGTTGGTCCGCACATGAATCATAAAGAATGTACCACATGAGTCATGTGAACTTGTGATATGGTAAGCTTTGAAAATTATGCTTTTTGACCTAACCCATCATATATGTGTCTTTGTGTTGTGTACGTGGATTAGGTATCTTTCCATGGTCATGCATCAAATGCAAGATCTCATATAGCCCGTGAGAGGATGACATCAAGTGGTGATCGTCATCAAGGTTGTGAAGGGTAAGCTCAAGATGAGCATCTCGAGAAGATCTTATGCTTGAAGCTTGCCGTCCATTCGGCAATGATGGGCATGTGAATATGTGATTAAATCAAGGTATCCCATAGTGGTATATGGGGGAGAAATTATGATTCTTCACGAAGCAACAATAATCAAGTGAAGCATTCTAGGTTGAATGGAGCTTGAAGCGTTTTCATCATGATCAAGCGGGATGCGCAAGGCAAAGATATGACCTTGCTTAACGTTTTCCTTTTACCAATCTCGAGGTGGTTGTTGGGAGACCGGATCGGAGTCCAGACGCAAAGTTATCTCCATTTTTGTTTGCTCAATTTTCTGTCTGCGAAAAATTCTGTATACCGGACCATCACCGGGCCATGCGCCGGATGGTCCGGTTTTCACTGGGCCGTCTGTTGGATCGTACCAGAACGCTTGCTAGGAGCTATTCAGTGATGCTTTGGTGGGCATTCTAGTGTGAGAGTCAGTGCACTGGGTTGGGAATCGGGAAGGCCGGCTTGGGAGCCGGTTTGAGCGTCCCTGGCACCAACTTTGGTCAGGATTCACCCAAACAGTTAGATTTTCTTTTCCAATAAAAGGGGCTTCTTCCCAAAGAAAAATTCTAGGGTTCTTAGGCACGTTTTTTTACCACCATTGTTGACCCTCTTGAGCTAGCTTCCTCTCCCTTCCCTCATATGATCTTGCATATTTTTGAGGGCTTTGAAAGAGGAGATATAGATCTACAATTCCCACCAAAGAAATCCTCCTCTAAGTGAGGGGGGCCACTTGTATTTAGATCTTGGAGTCATTGGTTGCCCTCCACCATTGTTCTTCCTCTCTAGTTTCTTCATATCATTTGTTGCTTTAGTGGGATATGAGAGAGAAGGATTTGAGCACTTTTCGTGGTTTTCTTGCATAGTGTTGAGATCTCCATTATGATTAGTTCGAGGGAGAGACTGTGAGCTTGTTACTCTTGGAGGGTGACCTCCTAGTTGGCTTGGTGGTTGGTGCGCCGGTGACCTCTTCGTGGAAGATTGTGAAGAGGCCCGTGCTTCTCGTTCGTGGAGGTTATGAAGTGGTTGTGGAGATTACAATCTCCAAAATGGAGGAAAAGCTATCCATAAGGTAAAGGCATTTGTTCTTCGTGGTATTAGATTGGAGAAGAAGGTGAGACTTCATGGCATTCGGGAAATATTCGTGGTAGCCCGCATCTCTCCAACGTGACGTACCTCACTTCGTGTGAGGGAACAAGGGAATACATCATCGTCTCTGTGTGCCTTGGTTGTCACTATACCAGAGTTTAATTTCCTTGTGATAGCCATCGTGCTTGAGATACTTATATCTTGCTTATCACTTGTGTTATACATATATTTTGTGCCTATCTTACTTAGCTCTAGTTGTTGGTGGTGCACTTAGTTGAGCCTAGAATATTTAGGTTTTATGCTTGCAACATAAATGTTAGTTTAATTCCACATTCCTACAAACTAAATCTGTAATAGTTTAAATCGCATATTCAACCCCCACCCCTTCTCTAGGCGACATATCGTCACTTTAAACTCCAAGATTCAAATGTTGCAGAGGAGCACCTGAAATTTCACACCTTGTTTTTGCAGGTGACATCTTTTATTCTTGAAAGCTACATGCAACTATTGTTAGGTAGGCCATTTTGAATTTTGAAAAAGGTATCGAACAACTCATCAACCTAGCTAAATGCTCTATTCTTTTTAGTTCCGCATGTTCTATAGCAATTTAGACTGAGATCTGAGTACTCTAGCTGTCACCCAAGGCCTCTTCAGGAAACGTACCTCAGACTACCCATCTCTGAAGGGATAATGAAAGCACAACATTTTCAATCCATCAAAGACAGATTCCGTAAGAGGCTAAACGTCTAGGATAGAAAGTACATGTCGATGGGTGCAAAATAAGATCTCATCAAATCAGTTGCTCAGGCCCTTGCTATCTATGTGATGGGAGTTTTCAAGTTACCAGCTACATTCCATGAGGATTATATGCAGATTATAAGACAATTTTGGTGGGGCAAAGACGAAGATAAAAGAAAAGTCCATTGGGCATCCTGGGATACCCTGAAAAAACCAACCAACAAGGGGGGTGGGGGTTTAGAGATTCCACCCTATTCAACCAAGCTCTCTTAGCTCGCCAAGCCTGGAGACTAATTCAAAATCCCCAAATTCTTTCGGCTAGACAGAAAATCATGTATTACCCTAGAGGGAATCTTATTGATACAGTTTTCAGATCAGAAGCTTCCTCGGTATAGCATGGAATCGGACATGGTCTTGACCTTTTTTAAAAAAATGTGTTGTGTGGAGAATCAAAGGTGGGAAGAATATTAGAATTTGGATGGACAACTGGCTACCGAGGAACTTTGCGTTGAAAACGCAATCGGGCAAATAAAAATACAGGAAAAGAAGAATCAACCAACTGGTCAATGTAGATACTGGAACGTGGGACTCGCAACTCATACACAAAAACTTTTACCCTCATGATGCTGATGTTATTCTGCAGTTGAATGTCCCATAGGCTTCGAGGAGGTATTTTTTTGGCCTGGCATTATGAAAGTAATAGTACTTTCTCTGTCAAGAGCGCCTACAAGCTGGCTTATAGTTTGAAGAACAACGCCCAAAACACACCTTTTTAGATAATGAGCGCTTTATTACTTAAGGAAGCAATTACACCCGACCTCTGCATAGCTAAGATGCACACAACCATTCTTTTGCAGCGCATACCACGAACTCAGAGTAGCGGTACATCTGTAGATAACCTGCAAGAGAGAATAATTCTTATCATTAAAAACTTTGTCATTTCTACATAGCCATAGCGACCATAAAATGGCGAGCGCTCCCACCCTAATAAACGTTCTAAATCTGTGATCGATACCGTGAACCAATTACCAAAGATATTGGCACACTAGTCGGGGGATACAGATCAGAAGCTACTTGGATGCATGACCAGACCTGGCAAAGCGACATTAGAAGAACAAGTGTTTAATAGTCTCGTTGTGGTGACAGAAAGCACACTGCGTACTCCCATGCCAATTATTTTCACAAGATTATCTTTGGTTTGGATTACTCCTCGATGCAAATACCACCCAAAAATCTTAATTTTGAGCGGTATTTTTGTCTTCCAAATTTTCTTGTTTTTATCATCTGGTATTTCACGTTGGATAATTGCATTGTACAAAGAACTTACAGAGAACTTTCCATTGGCTTGTAAGTTCCAACGAAATTCGTCCTGGCCTTTTGACAACTGAATGGAGTCCAAACGTGGGAGTAAGGCATTCGATGCAAGAAGTCTCGGACCGATTAAATCCTATCTAAACGTCACGGTTGGAGGTGAGGTTGCCATTACTAATGCAATGGTATCACTTTTACGACGAACAATGTTATATAGCGTTGTATATTGTTCAGAGAGAGGCATATTCCGTAGCAACGTATCCTCCCAGAATCGTATCTGAGATCCATCATTAATATTGAAAGTACCGTATTTGAAGAAAAAATTCTTCATTGCCATTAGGCCAGCCCAGAAATGTGAGTCTCCCGGTTTCCAATGGATTTGGGATAACACTTTCTCGCCAATGTACTTTCTTTCAATAATAGTCTGCCATTGAAAGATCGAGATGTCGCCTAGAGGGGGGGTGAATAGGCAATTACAAACTCTTGCGGATTTGTCTTGTAAGAATGCGGAATTAAACTATCGTTTAGTTTACAAGCACAAACCCTAAATATGCTAAGCTCAACTAAGTGTAACAATAGCAACTAGAGCTAAGCAAGATAGGCACAAGATATATGTAGCACAAGTGATAGAAAGATATATGTACTTCAAGCACGATGGCTATCACAAGGAAAGAGAGCTCGGGTATAGAAATAACCGAGGCACGCGGAGACGAGGATGTATTCCCGTGTTCCCTTGCTTTGCAACAAGGTACGTCACGTTTGGAGGAGTGGAGGTCCCACGAAGGATTCCCCGCGCCACGAAGGCTCACCCTATTCTCCGAACCACACCCACGAAGGATAATGGCCCTTTCCTTATGGTTAGCTTTTCCTCCGCTCCGGAGATGGCAAGCTCCACAACCACTTCACAAGCTCCACGAAGGAGAAGCCCGAGAGATCACCGGGACACCAACCAAGCCAACTAGGAGGTCACCCTCCAAGAGTAACAAGCTCACGGTCTCTCACTCGAACAAATCGTGGTGGAGATCTCAACACTATGCAATGATGCAAAGCAAGAACATCGGAGGTGTTCAAGTCCTTCACACTCAAATCCCACCAAAGCAACGAATGCTAGGATGAGATTGGAGAGGAAGAACAAGGGGGAAAGTCAACCAAAGACTCCAAGATCTAGATCCCAAGAGATTCCCTCACTTAGAGAAGAAATGGTTTGGTGGAAGTGTAGATCTAGATCTCCTCTCTCAAATCCTCAAGAATGAGCAAGAATGATTGGAGGAATCAAAGAGGAGAGCAAGTTCTTCAAAATGGAACAATGGATGTGAGAGAATGGGAAGAACTACTTGTCTCAAGGTGGGAGAAAGGTATTTATAGTGGGGGAGGAAGAAATAACCGTTGGGGAGAAAACAGGGTGAAAAACGTATAAAAAACGGGCAGAAAAAAGTGCCCAGCCAGCCAGCAGGCCGGCCGACCGGAGCCTGGGCTGGGGAGGCCGGTCAGGCGTCCGGTCGGACCGGCCCACCGACCGGGCGAGGCGGAGGCAGCCGCTGAGCGGCAGAATGCCCAGGCCGCACGGGGGCAGCAGGCCGCGTGGGCCTTCGGCGGAGAGGCGGCCTTGAGGAGTGTCCGGTCGGGCCGGGGAGGGAGCCGGGCCAGCCGGTCACGGACCGAGGCAGCAGGCCTTCAGCGGCCGGGAGGGCCGGCGCCTGGGCCGGTTGGCGCCCGGTCCGATTGGCGACCGGTGCGGACCGGGTGGGCCGGCGTGCGGCCCGACTGACCGGTCGCCCAGCCGGCTACCCCTCCTCCTCTTTTTCTTTTTCTTTTTCCTTTTATATTTTCTCCTTTTCCTTTTTCTTTAATAACTATTGCTCCCGAACTCCGATTGACATGAAACTAATTTCGTTTGGAAGATAACGACAAATGCTATCCTATAAAAAGTGCAAACTCAAGAATCTGTAGAAGGGAATTTTATCATGAATATAAAAGGTAGAACCTTATATCATGAATAACCGGTAAAATTACCCAACCTCGAAAACGCCATAGAAGATGCATGCGAACTCCGTTTTCGATGAACTTGTGCTTGTTGTAAAGCTAGCAACAAGCTCAAGAACCTCACATAGAGAAACACCAAGAAGCACTAAGGATATGCAAAGTATGCAAAGGATTGAGCTCCCTAAGACGATGTGATCAAGTTACTCAACCGAAAGCCCCTCTTAATAGTGCGGCTATCTATCCTATAATCCGGTCTCCCATCAACCACCTTGAGACCGGTAAAAGGAAAACCTATCAAGGTCATACCTTTGCCTTGCGCATCCCGCTTGATCTTGATGATAACTCTTCAAGCTCTACACAAGCCGGAATGCCTCACTTGACCAATGTTGCTTCGTGAAGACTCACAAATGCTCCCCCATGCACTATGATGGGAAAGCTCCATTGATGCACATCTTCAGAAGTCCATTATCACCAAATGGATGGCAAGCTTCAAGCATGTGATTCACTTGAGATGCTCATCTTGAACTTGCCCAACTCAAGCTTGTATCTTCTCATACTCACATAAGATAGAGCATGGCTAATATTGAGTTCCACATAAGAACTCCATCTTCGTTTCTTCTTCTTGATCATATCACATATATATCTTCATACCGATGATCTTGATGCCAATACACAAGGTATACCTTTATCTTCATGGCATCCATACTTGAATCCAACACATGGAGTACAAGTAGTACCTATGGAATATTTCTTCATATAAACTCAATGAAAACATTAGTCCATAGGGGTTGTCATTAATTACCAAAACCACACATAGGGGCAATATACCCTTACAATCTCCCCCATTTTTGTAATTGATGACAAACACAATAAGAGGGTTTATATAATGAATATTAGAGACAAGTACGCAACTTATCCGAGAATAAGTTGTATACAAGAGGTTGTATTTGATATGGTCAAGTAACACAAAGCTAGTATCCCATATCAAAACCAACTCTACTCACACAACTACAACTAATGCAAGGGATGTGAGTAGAATCAATATATATAGAGCAAACTCCCCCACAATGTATGCACGTGTGATGAACATGAATTCATTGCATACATTGTCAAGATTAACCTTTGGACCTTTGGGACAATTTCCACTATATATATACAACCATGCAAGACATAGAAATATGGAATGCATGAGAGGCAGAACACTTAAGCACAAACCAAACTTAAGTATAAAACCATTCCCTTAAACCCTCTAAACTTCTCCCCATTGGCATCGATTGTCAAAATGGGTGAAAAATTTAGAAGGCCAATATAATGTGAGTTCCTCCCCAAAGTGTGCACTTTTCATAATTTGAGTGGAATCAAGTGCACATATCCAATGACGAATACTTGAAGGAAGTCAAACTATATTGAGGATCAAAGATTTCATAAAGATAACATGGTGAAGTGAGCTTCAACAAATAAAGCAAGCAATCAAAGATCCAATTGGACAAACAAAGATATCATGATAAGAGAGATATAGTGCTCTAAATAAAATAAGAAAGCTCCCCAAGGTTCGTGCACAATTTATAATGTTTGCATTTGAATACAATATGCACAAACATGGAATCCTCACTCCCTATATATCATTTAGAGCGCAACTAAGATAAAGAGAATAGGCTTATCAAGAACAACTTTAGTCCAAAAATTACGAGATATGAGTGCAAGAAGCAAAACAAATAAACCAAGCACTCATAAATCTCCTTTACCAACACCACTAAGAAACAAAGGATAAAAGATGGTCGGCAAAGAACAAAGATATCAAGGTGATGGATTAACGCTCTTATGTATATAAGTTTCTAAAGTGGACAAAATGATCCATAAAGAAACATGCACACACAAGAGGTTAACAAAATAAATAGGACTAGATATCTAAGATGAAGTAATAACATATACCAAAGGATGTTTGCTTAAAAGCATATATAGCCTATGGCTCCACTTTTCACTTATGGTATATGAATGAACTTCAACCAAATAAAATCTCAAAAACATCACAACTAACAATAAGGGAAGTAAAGCTAGTTGTAATGTTTTGAGAAAGGCAACAAGTATCACAAATACGGATTTATTTCACAAATTCATCAATATTGCACACAAGAGCTCTTTGAGGAATTGATATGCAATAAATTGCTAGAGGGCATATTTGTGATAGGTGAATCATAAAATATGATATATATATATATAAACTATCATATGCATCTTCTCAAATTACTCAAACGTTCAATAAGAAGTTTTATTTTAAAAGGGTTTTTCAATAACCGCAATATTTTCGAAATAAATAATTTCATGCCAAGATATAACCTTCAAGAGGTTGGATGCTATATAAGAATGCATGAATAAGATACTTGTTACCGAGATAGCAATGGCTTGATGTAGTAGATAAGAGTTCATCGATCATCCTAGCTTGACTCCAATTCTCATATGGTGACAACACCTTCCTTATAGATGAGACAATCCTCCATTGCATCTCCAATATACCTAAAACATCATTCAAGTACATCTTGGTCCCCAAACTTATTGGGTCCTACATGGTTAGACTAACCACAATATATAGGACACACTCCATATAAATATGTGCATATTTAGATGAAATTTGAATTTCATGCACATCTTAGCCATTTAGGATTTGATGGAGTATATCCTACATAATGGATCAAAAGAAAGCAAGCAAGCTACAAGTATAAACAAATTACATATAAGCATGCACCAAAACTTTTAAAGATCCAAGAAAGATATACTTTGAACAAAACACCAAAAGAATTGAATAAGGCATAAAGGTGTCACAAAACAAATTTGTTGTCCAAATTATATCTAAGAAGTAAATCACAAAAGATTTGTTCAACAAAGTTCAACAAATGAACTAAGAAGTAACCATTGAGCATAGAGGATGAAATAAAGCAAACATGCTCAGAGATTTATCTCATTCAAGCTAATAAAATATGTAAGAAGGAATGAGATAGCAAACTCCCCAAAAGAGCAAGGTTCGAACAAATAAACCAAACCCTCACTTTTCACAATGGCACAATGTACCGTAAAGAAAAGGTATGTATTCCAAAAAAAAACACTTGATATGAATCAAGAGGATTTATCAAAAGATTTTTCAAAGGGATAAGGAAGACATATGGGAGCAACAAAGATTTCTTGGAAATAGAATAAGGCAATAAGAAGCAATCCAAGATGAAGATGATCCATAAATTCAACCACATACAAGGTTATCAATTTGTCAAAGACAATGAGAATATTGAAATTAACTTCCGGTGGTATATTTTACCAAGTATAGTAAGGATCAATCTTCACAATAAAAGGCATAGGATAAGTATATAAAATTAAGCACTATGCACGGATGAAGATTCTTGATAACTTCAACTAGTCAAACAATCACGCACGGCAATGATTAGAATAACTTGAAGCAAACGGTGTCCCAAATAAGATATAGAGATATGTATTTGAGGAAAAACCGCACCAAGAATTTCTTATTCAAACAAGAACCCACAAGATGAGTAATAAATGATTTTTATTAGGAATGGAGCTTGTTTGAGCAAACATGCCACCTAGGTACGAAGTGGCGCCCACCGTGGGGCATGGGACATCAAGCCTCCGAGCTACGGGGAGGCCCTACTCGCCAGTGCGGCGGCCGGTCGCTTCCGGCAGGATGATCGCCACCGGCAGTTTCTTCCACATCCAGCCAAGCACCTACCGACCAGCCTCGTCACCTCTCAAGCACGCCTGGATGGTGCCGATCGGCTCCATCAACCTCTTCGTTGGGCTCGCCGGTGTCAGCGACCCCGCCGAGCCTCGCCTCGGTCGGTCGCACGACCCCTTCGCGCCGGGACAGCTCCTCACCGCTACTCGCCCGAGCCACCGGCGAGGTATACGCAGAAGCCGAGCCGGCCCTGGAAGATGATGCCGATTCGGCGGCCGTGGCGCCGACCGCCGACTCCATCGTTACCTCGTCGCCCGCCGACTCCATCGACACCGTCCCAGCCCATCGACTCCGTTATCGCCACGATCGACGCCGACTTCACCGACATCATCGCTATAGCATCGGTCGCCGGGTCCACCGCTGCGTCCCCGACCGCTCGCTCCGCCGCCACGGCGTCGTTCAAAGACTCTATCTCCTTGGTCTCTCGCCCAAGCGACTTCGAAGATGGCTTCGAGGACGACTCCATCCTCTCCTCTTCGGCAGCCGACTCCGACCCGGACTCCGTCGAGGCCCCACGCTACCGCTACCCGACCGCAGCCTTCATGGCGGGGGCGAGGAGGAGCTTCCGGCCGACGCCTTCACCACCCCCTCCCCGCAACCGCCACCGCGATCGAGATCGAGGCGCACCGGGCGGCCCTCGAAGAGCGAGAGGAAAAGGAGCTCGCCGAAAGGCGAAATTTCGTCTCGAGCAAGACGAAGTGAGAGCCGTATCTCATTATCGTCAGCAGCGGAACCGCCGGCGCATGGAGCGTGCCCGCGCAAATGACTTCCCCAGCGCGCGCCTTAACTTCGACGACCCAGATGGAGAAATCCGGGTCGCCCGAATCCAGAACCCCGACATCCCGGAAGGAAGTCGGGCCGTCGCCGACAGCAGCGGCGCATGGAGCACCTCCGCCACCACCACCGCCACCACCCGAAGTTCCTCGGGCAGAAGTTGACGCCAATGGCCTACCGTTGCACTCGTCTCCAGCCGACAACGTTGCGGCTGCACAAGCCGTCCTCGTAAGAATGCCCGAAACGGGAGACGGCGCGATCCTTGTCCAGCACGCCAAGGCCTTGGTCGCCAAGGCATTGGAGCAACAGCACGCCGCAGCCGACTCGCAAGGGCGACTCTATTCGCGCACATACGCCAGTCGCGCGGCGTGCTGCCGGACGCAAGCAAACCGCGCAGCTTGTCAACGCCAACAACGGCCCGCCGCCAGCACCGCGCGCGGCCCACTCGTCCAACAACCGAATCGAGCCGCGCCCCGCGCGGGTGATGGTCGCCGCCAATGGACAGCCAGTCGACGCACGAACCCACATCGTCAACGACCAAGAATGGCGGGCGCGAAACCGGCTGAACGACCGCCACGCCGATGAAGCCCCGCGCCAGAGCGCGTTCACTCGGATCGGCCCTGCTTGCTTCGGGCCAATGATCAGAGGCGAGCCGTACCCTGTTGGGTTCAAAGGGCCCCGTGACATCGAGAAGTACGACACACATATCGATCCTACAGTCTGGATCGATTCGTACGCCATGGCAATGGGGATCCAAGGCCACTCCGAGTTACTCGCCGCACGTTACCTGCCTCTCATGATGGACGGCGTCAATCGCCACTGGTTCAACACCCTCACCGCCAATAGCATTGACTCCTGGGAAGAAGCCCGCGCCGCATTTATCCAGCACTTCGCTAGCGCATACACTCGTGCTACAACCATAGAAGACCTGGATCGCTGCGTCCAAGGCCCGCGCGAGTCGACCCGCCGGTGGGTGCAGCGCTGGCAGGACATGTGGACGACCTCCAGCGGCATCAGCACGGACACGGCAATTTATTGCTTCCGACGGTGCTGCCGGTACGAACCGCTAAGCGCCAAGCTCCGTCGCGTCAGCAGAGATAACATCTCAATCTCCGAGCTCTTCGACATCGCCACCCGCTACGCCGACGAAGATCCTACGGCCGACTCGGACGACGAGTACGGCCAGCGACGCAACCGCCGCCCCGCGCACACGGAGCCCCGGCGTGGCGACTACCGATCCGCCGGCCGGTCTAACAACGGCAAGCGCCGCGGAGAGGGAGGACACAACGAGCTGGTCGCCATCGCCGACTACGAGCAGCCGCGAGCCAAAATCGTTCCGGCGCGACACTCGTGCACCACGGGAGGATCGGCCTCAGCCCAAGCGCTTCGACGCCCGCAGCCTCCTAGACGCACCATGCGTCTATCACGAAGCAAGGAGGGCAAACCCGCCAATCACACGACGGGAAATTGCTACTCCCCGAGCGGATAGAAAAGGCCCGCCGCGCCAAGGAAAACGACGGCGGTAATCAGCACAAAGACCGCGCCAAAGACCAAGACCAGCACAAGGGAGAAGGCTTCGGTCGCAGCCGCCGGCTCGCTCCACACCTTCACCGGGGTCGGCGATCGGCGGGACAGAAGGTCCTCGCAAGGGCAGTGGCGGTACACGCGGTCATCCTTTCTGACGTGCCCCGGTGGCTTAACTGGTCCGAGCAAAGCATTACCTGGAGCCGCGAAGATCACGCTCCCCGCATCGAGTACCCCGGCCGAGTGGCACTAGTCGTCAGGCCCAAGGTCGCCGACTACTGGCTACCAAAAACCCTGATGGACGGGGGAAGCTCCATCAACATTATGTACTACGAAACCTTCCAGCGACTCGGTTTACCGGACTCACGCCTCGAGAACACCAAGGCTACGTTCCACGGCATCGTCCCTGGGCGGAAGGCCTTCCCGATCGGCAAGGTTACATTGCCAGTCACCTTCGGTACGCCCGTGAACTACCGTACCGAGCGGATAACGTTCGAGGTGGTGAACTTCCGCAGCTCCTACCACCGTGTG
>NC_061514.1:3558139-3568798 GCF_022539505.1 Lolium rigidum | reverse complement strand
AAGACACAACAAAACAGTAACAAAATAAAGACATGGGTTATCTCCCAAGAAGTGCTTTGTTTATAGTCATTAAGATGAGCTCAGTAATTTTAATGATGCACTCACAAGAAATAAGAGTTGAAGAAAAAGAGAGCATCAAAAAGCAGGTATGAAACAAATTTAAGCCTAACCCACTTCCTACGGGAAGAAATCTTGTATACAAATAAATTCATGAGGAGCAAAGTGACAAGCATAGGAAGATAAAACACGAGTAACTTCAAGATTCTCAACATAGAGAGGGGAAACTTAATATTATTAAGACGCATATAACCATATTTCCCTCTCTCATAATAACTTTCAGTGGCATCATGAACAAACTCAACAATATAACTATCACATAAAGCATTCTTATTCACATGCATAAAAGTATCATTACTCTCCACATAAGCATAATCAATCTTATTAATTGTAGTGGGAGCAAATTCAACAAGGTAGCTATCATTATCACCATAATCATCAAATATAGGAGGCATAGTATAATCATAATTAATTTTCTCCTCAATAGTAGGTGGATGATAGTCATCATTGTAATCATCATATATAGGAGGTAAAGTATCATCAAAGTAAATTTTCTCCTCCATGCTCGGGGGACTTAAAATATCATGCTCATCAAAACCAGCTTCCCCAAGCTTAGAACTTTCTATATCATTATCAACAATGGTGTTCAAAGCGTTCATACTAATATTACTACCAGCATGCAAATAAGGTTTCATAGGTTTTTTAATTTTCGCAGCAAACAATCCATGTCTTAACTCAGGAAATAGTTTAAAAAGCTCACAGTTGTTTTCCATTATGCCTTACTAGTGTTTAACAAGAAACAAAAAGATGCAATTGCAGGATCTAAAGGAAATACCTTCGAGCACTCACACACCGGCAACAATACTAGGAAATAGCTTAGTAGTCGGAGGATGTGAATACCTTTTACCTTACCTCCCCGGCAACGGCGCCGGAAAATAGCTTGATGTCTACGCACGCTTCTATTTACGTAGACGAGTGTTGGGCTTCCAAGAGCGAGAGGTTTGTAGAACAGCAGCAAGTTTCCCTTAAGTGAATCACCCAAGGTTTATCGAACTCAGGGAGGTAGAGGTCAAAGATATCCCTCTCAAGCAACCCTGCAATCACGATACAAGAAGTCTCTTGTGTCCCCAACACAACTAATACACTTGTCAGATGTATAGGTGCACTAGTTCGGCGAAGAGATAGTAAAATACAGGTGGTATAGATGGTGATAATATTGCAGGAAGTAAAGATGCAGTAAAACAGTAAACAAACGGTGCCAGAAAATAGCTTGTTGGCGTGGGAGGCAATTCTCTGTGGTGTAACTTTTCTATTCGAAAACAAGGCCTAGGGATCATACTTTCACTAGTGGACACTCTAAACATTGCAATCATAAAGGAATATAAATAAGCACTTCACTATGCGATTCTGAGTTACTCTTTGGCAAGATAACAAACACTAATTCATCATGTAGGCAAACCTTAAAGATGTATTCCCAAGTACTAATAAACACCCCACGCTGCCACTGTGAGCATTCATAGGAGGTACTAACACACCACAATTTCATAGAGACATCCAACTCAAATCATAACTCGGTGAATAAGTATTCACGTGAAATATAGCCTAAGAGACCCACACGGTGCACACACCTGTCACCTTTACACACGTGGGACAAGGAGTCTCCGGAGATCACATAAGTAAAATCCACTTGAATAGCATAACGACATCTAGATTACAAAGCTCATCATATGGATCTCAATCATGCAAAGCAACTCATGAGATCATTGTATTGAAGTACATGGGATAGAGAGATGAACCACATAGCTACGGTACAGCCCTTAGCCTCGGGGGAGAACTACTCCCTCCTCATCATAGGAGTCAGCAGCGGCGATGAAGATGGCGGTGGTGTCGATGGAGATGTCTTCCGGGGGCACTTCCCCGTCCCGGCAGGGTGCCGGAACAGAGACTTCTGTCCCCCGAATCTTGGCTTCGCGATGGCGGCGGCTCTGAAACTTTTCTCGTATCATGGCTTATTGGTCTAGGGTTTTCGCGACGGAGAACTTAAGTAGGCGGAAGGGCAGCCTCGGAGGGGCCCTGGTGGGGCCACACAATAGGGGGGCGCGCCCCACCCCTTGGTTGCGCCGCCCTGGCGTGTGGGGCCCCCCTGGCTTCTCTCCGGCCCTTCTTCGGTGCTCTGGAACCTTCCGGGAAAAATAAGATGCTGGGCGTTGATTTCGTCCAATTCCGAGAATATTTCCTTACTAGGATTTCTGAAACCAAAAACAGCAGAAAACAGGAACTGACTCTTCGGCATCTCGTCAATAGGTTAGTGCCGGAAAATGCATAATAATGACATATAATGTGTATAAAACATGTGAGTATCATCATAAAAGTAGCATGGAACATAAGAAATTGGGATTTCTATTTTCGTGCCCTTGGGTCCTTAGTTGTACTCAGTTTTCCCCAGCTCCTTAGTTTTTCCTCAGTTTTCCCCAACTTCTTGTCTATAACCCGCAGAAAGAGCTCGGACGGAAGGAATCCCGTTTAGTTGACGTTGGTTGGTGCTGGCAAGTGGGGCCGCTGTTGGTGCCCCGCGGTGGACACGTCTCCACTTATCCGGATCATCGTGGGACCCACAACTTGTCCACGTGAGCGCGCCGGACCCACAGCTTACCCGGGTGACCGTTGCAAAATGGGAGCCCGAGCTAGCCCCGCGCCCGTGCCCGTGCCATTGCTTCCCTTTCTTTCTCCGCGCCCCATTGTTCTTCTTCTCCGCCAGCGGCAGCCCTTCTCCGGCACGCGGGTGATGACTAGTTTCTCTTCGACCTTCCGTTCTTCATGGCCGCAGTATGGACCCGTGCCTTTGACAAGATGCCCTAACTGCCCACGCCGAGAGCCTCGAGGCGGTCGATCCGTCAAGACGGACGAGAACGGCAACCGTGGACGTGAGTTCGTTGCATGCGAGAGCTTGCCATATAGAGAGGGGGATAAGGTTAGATCTCGCTCCAATTTCTCTGTTTTCTCTCGATTTTCTTGTTATTCCATCGAATTTGGGATTTAGGGTTCACGTTGTTGTTTTCGGATCTTGAAGAAATGCGGGCATTTCGAGTGGATCGATGTGTACGTTCGGAGGCTTCGATTGCGGGAATCAATTGGCGCTATTGGGGGCGCAATTTGGGAGGGGGGGACTTGTCGTAGAGAATGCGGCGGAGAGAGGAGCCGTTCCGATTAGGGACCTTCCGATTATGCCTAATGCTCCCAATGCGGAACTGGTGGAAGTGAAGGGGGAACTGAAGAAAATGAACAAGCAGTTAATGCAGCTGATCGAGTTGAAGAAGCAAGCTAATCTGATGGCTGGTTGTTTTTTTTGTTGTATAATTACGATCGGATTCTTATCATTGCTCACCAGGCGCTAGAAGTTGTTACAAGGGATTACCTAGTTACAAATCCATTATTCAGTTACATGTACTTGTAGTTGTTTTCAAAGTTAGTGTGTGCATTCACCGAAATTACCAAACTATATTCCCTAAAAGAAAAGGACAGCTAAAGATAGTTGATAATTGTTAGAGGGGTGACAAATAATGCAATCGCCGAAATCCGCAAAAATGTATGCCTCATGTTTATAACAAAATTATACCACTTTTAGGCCGTTTCAAAATACCAATACTATATCCCAAACTATATTCCCTAAAAGAAAAGGACAGCTAAAGATAGTTGATAATTGTTAGAGGGGTGACAAATAATGCAATCCCCGAAATCCGCAAATATGTATGCCTCATGTTTATACCAAAATTATACCACTTTTAGGCCTTTCCAAAATACCAATACCATATCCCAAACTATATTCCCTAAAAGAAAAGGACAGCTAAAGATAGTTGATAATTGTTAGAGGGGTGACAAATAATGCAATCGCCGAAATCCGCAAAAATGTATGCCTCATGTTTATACCAAAATTATACCACTTTTAGGCCTTTCCAAAATACCAATACCATATCCCAAACTATATTCCCTAAAAGAAAAGGACAGCTAAAGATAGTTGATAATTGTTATAGGGGTGACAAATAATGCAATCGCCGAAATCCGCAAAAATGTATGCCTCATGTTTATAACAAAATTATACCACTTTTAGGCCGTTTCAAAATACCAATACTATATCCCAAACTATATATTAAGTGGCAAACTCGTCATTGCATTCTCCACCGACAGAGAGAGAGAGATGGGTGGCCACGAAGAGAGAGAGAGAGGTTGCCACGAAGAGACGGATAGGGGTATACTGCCCGTTAGATCA
The DNA here is from genome assembly GCF_022539505.1 of Lolium rigidum. Lineage (NCBI taxonomy): Eukaryota > Viridiplantae > Streptophyta > Magnoliopsida > Poales > Poaceae > Lolium > Lolium rigidum. The sequence goes on along the minus strand of NC_061514.1, from coordinate 3,564,474 downwards.
GTGGATCAACGGTTCGTGGAGTCGATCCGTGTGACAACGGCTCAACCAATCAGGATAAGTTTGGGCTTCTCAGAGCATTTGTGACAGTACTTGAGGGCAAAACTGAGTAGTACTAAGAATCCAAGGGCACATAAATAGACTAAGGGATTCAAACAAAAGAATTACAAAATGAAAAATGTGTGTTTTGTACAATATAATTCATATTGGGCTACATCAAATTATTTGCAATTCAAATATACATGAGTGTGACAATTATGGCATCATTTAGACAAACTATGTTTTGGGAAAGATGTTTTGCAAAGGGGTTTGGGTGGAAAACCATGCATCTTCATAGCTACACTAGTGATTCGAGAAGTGGCAATTTGTGGTAAAACTTGATTTATATATGTTTGTTAAGGTTTTCTAGGTGGCAGGTTGCGTAGGAAGACTCCATGAGTAGTTGCCACTATGTTTTTATTTTTTTGGATTTTTTTGCGCATGAAATGACTCAATTAGCTATGTTAATCTCATTTGTTGACTCTCTCGTTGACCAGCTACTTGAGGGTAAAACTGAGTATATTGCACTTGCCGGTCTAAGTCCTCGAGGGGAAAACTGAGTACGGATAAAATTTCCGTATAAGGCCCGAGGTTATAACTGAGTACACCAAACGTCCCGGGGTTAGACTCGGGTAGCGGTGCACGCTGCAGCCGTGCATAGCGGACGCGTGTTGCCGTGCATAGCGGACGCGTGTTGCGGTACACGCCACCTTCGTCTTTATAGAGCCCCTCTTTCTCTCCCTCGACGCACGTTCTCACCGGCTCACCGCAACCGCCTCTCTGTCCCATCATCTTCTCCACAACCGAAGAAAAAACCCCGAAGAAAACCGCCGGCGATGGAGAAGAATGAGATGCCCATTGTCGGCACATCAGCCGCCGCCCCGTCCGAGGCCCCTGTCGCTGCTTCCATCGTAGCAGCCGGCGCATCGGCCGCCGCCCCGTCCGGGCCCCTGTCGGCTGCTTCCAACGTAGCAGCCGGCGCATCGGCCGCCGCCCCGTCCAGGCCCCGTCGCGTCGCTGCTTCCAACATAGCAGCCGGCGCATCGGCCGCCGCCCCCGTCCGGGCCCCGTCGGCTGCTTCCAACGTAGCAGCCGGCGCATCGGCCGCCGCCACCGTCCGGTCCCCGTCGATTGGGACCCGTACGAACCGATGCGGTACGACGCGCCGGAGAACCCCTACGACACCACCATCGTCGACAACGAGCCGGAGGTAACCCTTTGTTCCCTTGTTCTTATCTCATTTCAATCATTTTTTGTTAGATCTACCGTTATTACGGTTCGTACATTCCTAGTTCAATCCTTTTTTGTTAGATCTTGCGTTATTACTTGTTCGTACTGTTCCTAGTTCGATCCTTTTGTGTTAGATCTTGCGTTATTAGTGTTTGTGATTTGCTTTTGTTTAAGATTTGTGCCGATGATGATGAATATTTGGGCATAAATTGATTCAGGGTTTGGTCAGTAAACAATTGGTGTGTACAAATTTGTTGTGCATGATCTTTGGTTTGCTGAGTCAAATCCTGGATATAAGTGTGTCCAATGTAACTGAGGCTACCTCTTTTTTTCGATCCCATATTATCATGCATGATTTTTTGTTCACTCTCTGTTTCATCATCGTTGCAATTGACCTCTTTTTTGCACGATCTTTGGTGCTACGTGACAGGTGCAGAGCAGCGACGTCGACAGCGACGACGAGTCCTTCCACACCAAGACTCGTCACGTCCTCAGGAGGCTGCAGTCCGGCCATTACGATGGCCCTTTTGCTCGAGGCATTTACAAGTGCCCCTTCCGCAACAGGAAGCTCCGCGCCACCGACTTCAACTCCCCGGTGAACCATGCTGAATCCATTGGCAGATGTGGCGCTAGAGTTGGAAGGACCATGAACGTGCATGCGTACATGGCCAAACACAAAGCACTTGGGATTCACACTGCGCAACCTCCAAGCGAGTCACACGCGCTACCCGGAGGCGTTGAACGTGCCTCTTGCACTCTCTGTATGTGATCTGCTCTATCGTCAGAGCAGCTTAATTTCATGTAAATTGTAGCTTATGTTGGATCTATCGGTACTACTTTTGGATCTGTCCTGAATATATCTATGCTATGTTGGTTCGTCGTATGCAGACTTATCCTATATTTTTCTCCGGATTTGTGCCCTAGATTTCCTACCTGATTGGGTAAAAACGAAGGCATAAAGAAATGAATGGCGTTAAAAAACAGAAGGAGAAGCTGCTCTAGATTTGCTACCAATTTGGGCTATCAAATATGAATGAGATCGAGCGATAGAGAGGAAAAAGGTACATTGAAAACTACTAATCTGGGCGGAAGAGACAGAAACCACTCGTGCCCCCGTCCCGGACCCACACGGCTCCACACGCTACGGCCCCACACGCTACGGCCACACAAACACGGCCTCGTCCTGTCCCACGCGGTCCCTTCCTACCAGCCCCACATGACGCGGTCCCACACGACGCGACCCCACAAACGACACGACCCCACTCGTCGGCACGGAACGGTCAACTTAACGGATTCCTTCCGTCCGAGCTCCTTCTGCGGTTCAGACAAGGGCTTGGGGAAAACTGAGGAAAAACTAAGGAGCTGGGGAAAACTGAGTACAACTAAGGACCTGAGGGCACGAAAATAGAAATCCCTAAGAAATTATAGATACGTTTGAGACGTATCACCTCTCCGTCGACGCCATGTTTCTTCAATGATCCTGGGAGCTCGAAGACGCAGTTCTCGCCGCATTACGTCAATATCGCGCCGCGCAACGGGTTCAACCCGAATGCCATGTTCTCCCCCGAAGTACGACGATCACCGTCAACAAGGACATGGTGACGGCGGTGTTGCTTTCGGAGGGCGCATGGGCCTGCTCGAGTTAAAGGCAAGCGTCGGCGCCCCATTCGATGGAATGTTGAGCGCGGGGAAGAGGGGGCAAAAGCCGAGGGAGGCAAGGAGGCAGAGGTCGGGAGGACGAGGACGAGGGCGATGAAGAGGAGGAATACGAAGTGGAAGACGAGGAAGACGGAGTCAAGGAAGATGGCGGTGTCGAGGCAGATGGCAGGCCGACACGAAGAAAAAAAAGAAGGCAACACCGGGTGCGCGAGGGCCCCATTGTAAGTTTCTTGACGATCAATGCCTTTGCGACTCCTGGAAGACGGTGAGCATCGACGCGATCACTGGCGCCAATCAAAAATATGGCGCCTATTGGGTCAAGATCAAGGTCGAGTTTGACGAGCGCACGTACATCGATAAGGACTAGGTCACGATGGTGATGAAGAGGAGCTAAAAGGAAATGTCGATGCGCTGGCCCATTAGAAAAGTGCAGGTGAACATCTTCCATGGCTACCATCACGAGCTCAAGAACATAGGGATAGCGGCACAACCCCTGTCGACCAAGTATGTGCATGGCTGCCCCTTCTCTTGTTTATTTTTATGTGACTATACATGATAGTTTCTTCACTTCCTTTGATTAGTTGAACCAAGCTCGACGCTTGTACCGGATGCATTCGGAAGCCAATACTGGATCCACCTTGCTACATTGCTATAGCAAGCTCAAAACCTGCAAGAAGTGGAGGTTGACGCGTATCTCGTCGGAGAAGGGTAAAGATGGCCTCATTGATCTAGATGCTCCACTCGTAGCATCGGTAAGGTGCTCTATTGGCAACAAGGCGGACAAGGCCGTTGCCCTTGAAACAATACATAGAGGGCCCCATCCATAACATTGCATCATTCACTCATGCATTCCTTCATTCTCATAGGAACTAGGTCATCATCTCACCACCACACATTGAGTAACAGTAAAAATCAACAACCTAGGCCCCCTCACAGCGATTAGATGTCCTGAGCCGTCCGATCCTGCCGCTGAATGTCCCAGATTATCCCATCGCCCTGGTGTGGCCTTTTAACTTGCAACTTCGCCTGTTGCGGTGCCAACCGTTTTCTGGGCTTCTACTCTCAAGATTGACTTGGGGCTCTTCTCTACGAACCGGGCCGCGAACACATTTTCGTGGCCTGCCTTCCCATCGTCTCAGATTGTCGCCTGGGCTTGCCGTATCCCTTCCAACACGTTTCGGGCCTGGTAGTTGATGAGGCAGGAGATGCGAGCGTCCCGGGGATTGAAGCCGAACCGGTTCCTTGAAGCCCCGTAGGATAACGTTGCATAGAAAACAAAAATTTTCCTACCGCGAACACGCAATCCAAGCCAAGATGCAATCTAGAAGACGGTAGCAACGAGGGGGTATCGAGTCTCACCCTTGAAGAGATTCCAAAGCCTACAAGATGAGGCTCTTGTTTCTGCGGTAGACGTTCACTTGCCGCTTGCAAAAGCGCGTAGAAGATCTTGATCACGATCGGTTCCGGCGCCACGAACGGGCAGCACCTCCGTACTCGGTCACACGTTCGGTTGTTGATGAAGACGACGTCCACCTCCCGTTCCAGCGGGCAGCGGAAGTAGTAGCTCCTCTTGAATCCGACGAGCACGACGACGTGGTGTCGGTGGCGGTGGAGAACTCCGGCGGAGCTTCGCTAAAGCTACGCGGAAGATATGGAGGAGAGGGGGCGGCTAGGGTTTGGGAGGGGGTGGCCGGCCACTTCAAGGGGGGCGGCCAACTTGTGGTCTTGGGGTGGCCGGCCCCTCCCTTGGCCCCTCATTATATAGGTGGATCCCCAAGAGTTGGTCTCCAAGTCTTCGAATAAGACTCGAACCAAAAACCTTCCATAGGGAGGGGAAACCTAGCCAAGCTAGGACTCCCACCAAAGGTGGGAGTTCCACCTCCCATATGGGGGGTGGCCGGCCCCTAAGGGGAGTCCACTTGGGACTCCTCCCCCACTAGGGTTGGCCGGCCATGGAGGTGGAGTCCCATGTGGACTCCACCTTCCTTGGTGGTTTCTTCCGGACTTTTCTAGAACCTTCTAGAACCTTCCATAGAACCTTCCGCGACATTTTAATTCACATAAAATGACATCATATATATGAATCTTATTCTCCGGACCATTCCGGAACTCCTCGTGATGTCCGGGATCTCATCCGGGACTCCGAACAAATATTCGAACTCCATTCCATATTCAAGTACTACCATTTCAACATCCAACTTTTAAGTGTGTCACCCTACGGTTCGTGAACTATGCGGACATGGTTGAGTACTCACTCCGACCAATAACCAATAGCGGGATCTGGAGATCCATAATGGCTCCCACATATTCAACGATGACTTTAGTGATCGAATGAACCATTCACATACAATACCAATTCCCTTTGTCTCGCGATATTTTACTTGTCCGAGGTTTGATCTTCGGTATCACTCTATACCTTGTTCAACCTCGTCTCCGACAAGTACTCTTTACTCGTACCGTGGTATGTGGTCTCTTATGAACTTATTCATATGCTTGCAAGACATTAGACGACATTCCACCGAGAGGGCCCAGAGTATATCTATCCGTCATCGGGATGGACAAATCCCATCGTTGATCCATATGCCTCAACTCATACTTTCCGGATACTTAATCCCACCTTTATAGCCACCCATTTACGCGAGTGGCGTTTGATGTAATCAAAGTACCTTTCCGGTATAAGTGATTTACATGATCTCATGGTCATAAGGACTAGGTAACTATGTATCGAAAGCTTATAGCAAATAACTTAATGACGAGATCTTATGCTACACTTAATTGGGTGTGTCCATTACATCATTCATATAATGATATAACCTTGTTATTAATAACATCCAATGTTCATGATTATGAAACTAATCATCCATTAATCAACAAGCTAGTTTAAGAGGCATACTAGGGACTTCTTTGTTGTCTACATATCACACATGTACTAATGTTTCGGTTAATACAATTATAGCATGATATATAAACATTTATCATAAACATAAAGATATAAATAATAACCACTTTATTATTGCCTCTAGGGCATATCTCCTTCGATCTCCCACTTGCACTAGAGTCAATAATCTAGATTACATTGTAATATACCTAACACCCATGGCATTCGGTGTTGGTCATGCTTTGCCCTAGGGAGAGCTTTAGTCAACGGATCTGCTACATTCAGATCAGTGCGTACTTTGCAAATCTTTACTTCTCCATCTTCGATGTACTCGCGAATCGAGTGATAACGCAGCTTGATATGCTTCAGCCTCTTGTGTGACCTTGGCTCTTGTGCATTGGCGATGGCACCCATGTTATCACGAGTAAATGATTAATGGGTCCAATGCACTAGGAACCACACCGAGCTCTACAATGAACCTCTTCATCCATACCGCTTCGATGAAGCCTCCGAAGCCGCTATGTACTCGATT